>NC_074670.1:16932467-17179967 GCF_029448725.1 Salvelinus fontinalis | reverse complement strand
AGAGAATTGAAAATTGAATTGAGAGAGAGACAAGAGAGGGATTTCAGTGGATGGATTTGTGTCATCTATGGTGCATGGCATCAAACATTCTAGAACATGTCTGTTAGTGGAATTAAATAATTCCTCTAATGTACTCATTAATTAAATTCAATCTGTCTATTTGTAAGAATTTGTAAGATAATTATTAACATAAAATATATAGTATACAGTCTTATTAAAATTAGATAATAGGGTTTGTTCTCGGAGCAAGCTCCCATTTGATCAATAACACAGATTTATATACAAGATATGACGTCATAGGTTACAGAATGAGTCTCATTGTCCTGACAAATAGAAAACAGGTTCAAACGTTTATTTTAACCTCACAGGGCACTCACATGAAACACCATATAATAATTTATCCTGAAGGCTCACTATAATTGATTACCACTTTAGCAGACAACTCAAGATAATAGAAGACCTAAAAAGTTTATCTAAACACCTCAGGGCTAAGTTGGGTCAGTTCAACCATAGTTTAACGACCCTTTCTGCTTATTTTATGACCCATAACACAAATCTCTTTTCCCCAGGCATGCAGAGTTCAATTAGTTATAGTTTTATTTAAAGCTAGAATTTGTTTTAACTATTTATTAACACAATTCCTAACAATGTCTCACCTTTGGAGTCGACCAGAGGGATGGTTTTGAGGGAGGTGGAGTCTAGCAGATAGCCCAGCTCCCGATAGGTCGACTGGGAGGACAGGAAGTTCACCTTCCGCACCATCATGTCCTCCACAAAGATGTTGTACTTACTGAGAGAGGAGAGAAGATATATGTGAACTGTGCCTGCTTGAGTCATAATAGCACACAAGGTTGCATGTACACTAGAACTGTTTGAGCCACAATGGCATACAGTTCTCTGCATAAACACTTATTAGAGCCATAATGGCATCCGTTCCAGTACCTGATGTGTCCGAGGCTGAGCTCGGGGAGGTATGGCAGTTTCTTGACCTGGATGATGGAGTCGTAGAGGGAGGGCTGCAGGCCCTGGGCCACCATGTTGGCCAGGATCACTGCCACCATCATGGGCAGGATGTGGGAGATCTGGCCTGTCAGCTCAAAACAGATCACAGCCGTGGACACCGTGTGGGTCACTGCCCCGGTCAGGGCCGCAGCACCTGGGATAAGGAGGGCGGAGAGAGAAAGGGAGGGGAAGGAGAGAGGAAGGGAGAGAGGGAGGGGAAGGAGAGAGGACGTGAGAGAGGGAGGGGAAGGAGAGAGGCAGGGAAAGGAGAGAGGAAGGGAGGGAGGGAGGGAGGGAGGGAGGGAGGGAGGGGAAGGAGAGAGGAAGTGAGAGAGGGAGGGGAAGGAGAGAGGCAGGGAAAGGAGAGAGGAAGCGAGGGAGGGAGGGGAAGGAAAGAGGAAGGGAGGGAGGGAGGTATGGGAAGGAGAGAGGAAGGGAGAGAGGGAGGAGGAGAGAGGCAGGGAAAGGAGAGAGGAAGGGAGGGAGGGAGGGAGGGGAAGGAAAGAGGAAGGGAAGGAGGGAGGTATGGGAAAGAGAGAGGAAGGGAGAGAGGGAGGGGGAGAGAGGGAGGGGGAGGAGAGAGGAAGAGAGAGTATAGAGGGAGGGAACGAGCGATCAGGAGTCACAAAAAGGCAGAAAGGGAAGGAGAGATGGTGTTAAATGACATCATTGTGTATGACAGGGTAATGAGCAGTCATTTTGATATGTATATATTATAAATACATCACATGCAACTTGTAATAAGACTAAGCAATTGGCCTAATAAACCCTACTTCATAAAGATAATGAACAATATGCAAGAGACTATGGTTGACTTACAGTAATAGACCACTATGGTTGAGTTACAGTAATAGAACACTACGGTTGAGTTACAGTAATAGAACACTATGGTTGAGTTACAGTAATATAACACTATGGTTGAGTTACAGTAATATAACACTATAGTTGAGTTACAGTAATAGAACACTATGGTTGAGTTACAGTAATAGAACACTATGGTTGAGTTACAGTAATAGAACACTATGGTTGAGTTACAGTAATAGAACGCTATGGTTGAGTTACAGTAATAGAACACTATGGTTGAGTTACAGTAATAGAACACTATGGTTGAGTTACAGTAATAGAACACTATGGTTGAGTTACAGTAATAGAACACTATGGTTGAGTTACAGTAATAGAACACTATGGTTGAGTTACAGTAATAGAACACTATGGTTGAGTTACAGTAATATAACACTATGGTTGAGTTACAGTAATAGAACACTAAAGTTGAGTTACAGTAATAGAACACTATAGTTGAGTTACAGTAATAGAACACTATGGTTGAGTTACAGTAATAGAACACTATGGTTGAGTTACAGTAATAGAACACTATGGTTGAGTTACAGTAATAGAACACTATGGTTGAGTTACAGTAATATAACACTATGGTTGAGTTACAGTAATAGAACACTATAGTTGAGTTACAGTAATAAAACACTATAGTTGAGTTACAGTAATAGAACACTATGGTTGAGTTACAGTAATAGAACACTATGGTTGAGTTACAGTAATAGAACACTATGGTTGAGTTACAGTAATAGAACACTATAGTTGAGTTACAGTAATAGAATACTATGGTTGAGTTACAGTAATAGGACACTATGGTTGAGTTACAGTAATAGAACACTATGGTTGAGTTACAGTAATAGAACACTATGGTTGAGTTACAGTAATAAAACACTATGGTTGAGTTACAGTAATAGAACACTATGGTTGAGTTACAGTAATAGAACACTATAGTTGAGTTACAGTAATAGAACACTATGGTTGAGTTACAGTGATAGAAAACTATGGTTGAGTTACAGTAATAGAACACTATAGTTGAGTTACAGTAATAGAATACTATGGTTGAGTTACAGTAATAGAACACTATGTTGAGTTACAGTAATAGAACACTATGGTTGAGTTACAGTAATAGAACACTATGGTTGAGTTACAGTAATAGAACACTATAGTTGAGTTACAGTAATAGAACACTATGGTTGAGTTACAGTAATAGAACACTATAGTTGAGTTACAGTAATAGAACACTATGGTTGAGTTACAGTAATAGAACACTATGGTTGAGTTACAGTAATAGAACACTATGGTTGAGTTACAGTAATAGAACACTATAGTTGAGTTACAGTAATAGAACACTATAGTTACAGTAATAGAACACTATGGTTGAGTTACAGTAATAGAACACTATGGTTGAGTTACAGTAATAGGACACTATGGTTGAGTTACAGTAATAGAACACTATGGTTGAGTTACAGTAATAGGACACTATGGTTGAGTTACAGTAATAGAACACTATGGTTGAGTTACAGTAATAGAACACTATAGTTGAGTTACAGTAATAGAACACTATGGTTGAGTTACAGTAATAGAACACTATGGTTGAGTTACAGTAATAGAACACTATAGTTGAGTTACAGTACTAGAATACTATGGTTGAGTTACAGTAATAGAACACTATGGTTGAGTTACAGTAATAGAACACTATGGTTGAGTTACAGTAATAGAACACTATGGTTGAGTTACAGTAATAGAACACTATAGTTGAGTTACAGTAATAGAACACTATGGTTGAGTTACAGTAATAGAACACTATAGTTGAGTTACAGTAATAGAACACTATGGTTGAGTTACAGTAATAGAACACTATGGTTGAGTTACAGTAATAGAACACTATGGTTGAGTTACATTAATAGAACACTATGGTTGAGTTACAGTAATAGAACACTATGGTTGAGTTACAGTAATTGAACACTATGGTTGAGTTACAGTAATATAACACTATGGTTGAGTTACAGTAATAGATCACTATAGTTGAGTTACAGTAATAGAACACTATGGTTGAGTTACAGTAATAGAACACTATGGTTGAGTTACAGTAATAGAACACTATAGTTGAGTTACAGTAATAGAACACTATAGTTACAGTAATAGAACACTATGGTTGAGTTACAGTAATAGAACACTATAGTTGAGTTACAGTAATAGAACACTATGGTTGAGTTACAGTAATAGAACACTATGGTTGAGTTACAGTAATAGAACACTATGGTTGAGTTACAGTAATAGAACACTATAGTTGAGTTACAGTAATAGAACACTATGGTTGAGTTACAGTAATAGAAAACTATGGTTGAGTTACAGTAATAGAACACTATGGTTGAGTTACAGTAATAGAACACTATGGTTGAGTTACAGTAATAGAACACTATGGTTGAGTTACAGTAATAGAACACTATGGTTGAGTTACAGTAATAGAACACTATGGTTGAGTTACAGTAATAGAACACTATGGTTGAGTTACAGTAATAGAACACTATAGTTGAGTTACAGTAATAGAATACTATGGTTGAGTTACAGTAATAGAACACTATGGTTGAGTTACAGTAATAGAACACTATGGTTGAGTTACAGTAATAGAACACTATAGTTGAGTTACAGTAATAGAACACTATGGTTGAGTTACAGTAATAGAACACTATGGTTGAGTTACAGTAATAGAACACTATGGTTGAGTTACAGTAATAGAACACTATGGTTGAGTTACAGTAATAGAACACTATAGTTGAGTTACAGTAATAGAACACTATAGTTGAGTTACAGTAATAGAACACTATGGTTGAGTTACAGTAATAGAACACTATGGTTGAGTTACAGTAATAGAACACTATAGTTGAGTTACAGTAATAGAACACTATAGTTGAGTTACAGTAATAGAACACTATGGTTGAGTTACAGTAATAGAACACTATGGTTGAGTTACAGTAATAGAACACTATGGTTGAGTTACAGTAATAGACAATGAACAAATATCTGAGAATGGATTCTAAATAGAAGTGTATTTAATTACTTTGTAAAATGAATGGATTCACATCCAAGGCATACAGCTTCAGTTACAAAGCATTAACAAGCATTACAAGGCATTATTCCAAGCATGGTCAGAGAGAGAGAGAGAAACCATACCCTGAAAGGCCCTGCCCCAAAAGTTCATGGGGTGGAGAAAGTAAAGAAAGAAAGTATCTCACCACAGCAGGTCAGGAACAAATAAGAAAAAGACCAATGAACCTTTAATAAACATCTTGTTTGGACTCAAAACCTGAGTTGTTGACCAATAGTATTACTGCAAAGTTAACCTCCAATCAGATATCAGACCTACATGATGTAACCTCTCAGAGGTGTGACAATGGGAGTTGGCAAGACCAACACAGAGAATGCTGAATTCCGAAGACAACACATAGCACATTCTTGCATACAGCTGATAAGAAGAGTCCCTTCTGGGGCTGGCTGCCCTGCAACAGCAGCAAGGCAAGATGTGACTTCAGAGGAGACTCACCAATAACAGCATAGCCCCCGGGGAGGATGCGATAAACTATCCCATCAAACAGGATACCGTTTGGGAAGAGAGTGGCCATGATCTCCCCTACCAGACGCCCAAATGCTGCCCCTGGGGGAGAGGGGAGAGAGAAAGGGGAGAGAGAGGAGAGAGAATACTCAGTTGTGCTTTAGGACAGGTTTAGTGCATGTTTAAAGCCTGATGTCTGATACTTCCTGTTTAGATTCCCAGGTCTGATCTCAGCCTCTTACCCAGTATGAACACTGGCATGAAGGCTCCAGACGGGATGGGCATCGTCGTGGAAACAGCAGACATCCAGAACTAGAACATTGAGAAGGTATGGGAATGACAGAGAGACCTAATACAAATCCTTTATAGAATCTACTAGAGAAACTATGAAAAGGGAAACTTCCAG
Source organism: Salvelinus fontinalis (assembly GCF_029448725.1). Taxonomy (NCBI): domain Eukaryota; kingdom Metazoa; phylum Chordata; class Actinopteri; order Salmoniformes; family Salmonidae; genus Salvelinus; species Salvelinus fontinalis. The sequence continues at coordinate 17,174,175 of NC_074670.1, read as the reverse complement.
AGAACGCGGGTGCAACTCTTTTCATGTTGATTTGATAGCCTGACCACAGCATAATACGAGAAGAAAAGTTATGTGTTCTGTTCCATGATGGAGGGAGGACGTACCTTCATGACGAAGAAGAGGAGGAGGATGAGGAAGACACTGACGTCGGGGTGCAGCCAGGCTGAGGAGCGCCCCAGTCCGGGGGGAAGGGCGGTGGCAGACAGCTCGGTCCAGGTGAAGTTATCAAACAGAGAGTTAATACACTCTCTAGGCATCAGCTGTACAGGGGGAGAGAGAGAGAGAGAGAGAGAGAGAGAGAGAGAGAGAGAGAGAGAGAGAGAGAGAGAGAGAGAGAGAGAGAGAGAGAGAGAGAGAGAGAGAGAGAGAGAGAGAGAGAGAGAGAGAGAGAGAGAGAGTGAGAGACAGAGAGAGAGAGAGAGAAAGAGAAAGAGAAAGAGAAAGAGAGAGATCATTAATTTATGACCCCTCGTCACAGGTAGTAGAGAGTGAATTGCACTCAGTCATCACAATCAATCAATCAACCAATCAAATATATTTATAAAGCAGATGTCACAAATTGCTTATACAGAAACTCAGCCTAAAACCCGAACAGCAAGCAATGCAGATGTAGAAGCACGGTGGCTAGGAAAAACTCCCTAGAAAGGCAGGAACCTAGGAAGAAACCTAGAGAGCAACCAGGCTCCGAGGGGTGACCAGTCCTCTTCTGGCTGTGCCGGTGGAGATTAAAAGAGTACATTGCCATTTAGTCTAGATTGTTCTTCAAGATGTTCAAACGTTCATAGATGACCAGCAGGGTCAAATAATAATCACAGTGGTTCTAGGTTATGACAGTGGTTCTAGGTTATACATCTCTGCATGAGCGGCTATACAGTGGTGTTGAAAGATTAATTTATCCGTATCACCTTAAAACCGCACTACAAAACATTATAGTTAACAGGGTTGCTTACTTCACCCTGTAGGCAATACATGGATGTATTAAAGGTTATTCTATAAGTCCTGAGCATAAACTCTTATAAGCTCAATAATGCTCTCTGACCTCTCCAGCCATGAACTGGCCGAATCCAGGAGGAAAAGTCAGGGTGGCGATGACAAACGTCACTGCACCTGGGTAGATTAACCGACTGAACACACACACACACACACGTAAACACACACACATGCGCACAAATACAAATACGAGCACACAGACACACACACACACACACACAGACACACAGACACACAGACACACACACACACACACACACACACACACACACACACACACACACACACACACACACACACACACACACACACACACACACACACACACACACACACACACACACACACACACACACACACACACACGATATTATTAAACAACTGGGATACTCAACCGTTATAACAAACCACAATGCCATTACTTAAATGTGAAGCATTTTAGGGTAATAACGTAAATTGGCAGGAATCTCATCCCAGTTCATTGTCTGGCTGTCAGGCTGTTGAGTTCATGGTAGGACACCTCTACTGCTCTGCCCTTCCTAATGTGTGAGCTCAATGTACCTTGACTGGTGAGTCAATGGCTAGGTGAATGTGTCTAACTGAGTGAATGGCTGGCTGTTAAGCCCTGCTTGTCTGTGTCAATGTCCTGTAACAGATTACTTTGTAAGAAGAGGCTACCCAAATGAAACTCATCTGGAATGGAATGTGGAAAGTGTCAGGGATCTGGGTAATAGTGTCTGCTAAGCATTACAATTGTGAAGACATTTGAGTGAGTGTAACAGTATGTGTGTACTGTGTGCGTATGTATGCGAGTGCGTGAGTGCGTGATGTCTCACTGCTTGGTCAGAAACCGTGTGAGAGCCGTCTGTCTCCTCATCACTAGAACCACCTGTCTGTTCAGGTAGACAAAGAAGGCCCCCAGGAACCCACAGGAGATTCTACAACAGACAGACAGGGGACAGAGAGTCAGGAACCCACAGGAGATTCTACAACAGACAGGGGACAGAGAGTCAGGAACCCACAGGAGATTCTACAACAGACAGACAGGGAGTCAGGAACCCACAGGAGATTCTACAACAGACAGACAGGGGACAGAGAGTCAGGAACCCACAAGAGATTCTACAACAGACAGACAGGGGACAGAGAGTCAGGAACCCACAGGAGATTCTACAACAGACAGACAGGGAGTCAGGAACCCACAGGAGATTCTACAACAGACAGACAGGGGACAGAGAGTCAGGAACCCACAGGAGATCCTACAACAGACAGGGGACAGAGAGTCAGGAACCCACAGGAGATTCTACAACAGACAGACAGGGGACAGAGAGTCAGGAACCCACAGGAGACTCTACAACAGACAGACAGGGGACAGGGAGTCAGGAACCCACAGGAGATCCTACAACAGACAGACAAGGGACAGGGAGTCAGGAACCCACAGGAGATTCTACAACAGACAGACAGGGAGTCAGGAACCCACAAGAGATTCTACAACAGACAGGGGACAGAGAGTCAGGAACTCACAGGAGATTCTACAACAGACAGGGGACAGAGAGTCAGGAACTCACAGGAGATTCTACAACAGGGAGTCAGGAAGACACAGGAGATCCTACAACAGACAGACAGGGGACAGATAGTCAGGAACCCACAGGAGATCCTACAACAGACAGACAGGGGACAGATAGTCAGGAACCCACAGGAGATCCTACAACAGACAGACAGAGAGTCAGGAACCCACAGGAGATTCTACAACAGACAGACAGGGAGTCAGGAACCCACAGGAGATTCTACAACAGACATACAGGGGACAGAGAGTCAGGAACCCACAGGAGATCCTACAACAGACAGACAGGGAGTCAGGAACCCACAGGAGATCCTACAACAGACAGACAGGGAGTCAGGAACCCACAAGAGATTCTACAACAGAAAGACAGGGAGTCAGGAACCCACAGGAGATTCTACAACAGACAGACAGGGAGTCAGGAACCCACAAGAGATTATACAACAGACAGACAGGGAGTCAGGAACCCACAGGAGATTCTACAACAGACAGACAGGGGACAGAGAGTCAGGAACCCACAAGAGATTCTACAACAGACAGACAGGGGACAGAGAGTCAGGAACCCACAGGAGATTCTACAACAGACAGACAGGGGACAGAGAGTCAGAAACCCACAGGAGATCCTACAACAGACAGACAGGGAGTCAGGAACCCACAGGAGATTCTACAACAGACAGACAGGGAGTCAGGAACCCACAGGAGATCCTACAACAGACAGACAGAGGACAGAGAATCAGGAACCCACAGGAGATTCTACAACAGACAGACAGGGGACAGAGAGTCAGGAACCCACAGGAGATCCTACAACAGACAGACAGGGGACAGAGAGTCAGGAACCCACTGGAGATTCTACAACAGACAGACAGGGAGTCAGGAACCCACAGGAGATCCTACAACAGACAGACAGAGGACAGAGAATCGGGAACCCACAAGAGATTCTACAACAAACAGACAGGGGACAGAGAGTCAGGAACCCACAGGAGATCCTACAACAGACAGACAGGGAGTCAGGAACCCACAGGAGATCCTACAACAGACAGACAGGGGACAGAGAATCAGGAACCCACAGGAGATTCTACAACAGACAGACAGGGAGTCATGAACCCACAAGAGATCCTACAACAGACAGACAGGGAGTCAGGAACCCACAGGAGATTCTACAACAGACAGACAGGGAGTCAGGAACCCACAAGAGATTATACAACAGACAGACAGGGAGTCAGGAACCCACAGGAGATTCTACAACAGACAGACAGGGGACAGAGAGTCAGGAACCCACAAGAGATTCTACAACAGACAGACAGGGGACAGAGAGTCAGGAACCCACAGGAGATTCTACAACAGACAGACAGGGGACAGAGAGTCAGGAACCCACAGGAGATCCTACAACAGACAGACAGGGAGTCAGGAACCCACAGGAGATTCTACAACAGACAGACAGGGGACAGAGAGTCAGGAACCCACAGGAGATCCTACAACAGACAGACAGGGGACAGAGAGTCAGGAACCCACAGGAGATTCTACAACAGACAGGGGACAGAGAGTCAGGAACCCACAAGAGATCCTACAACAGACAGACAGGGAGTCAGGAACCCACAGGAGATTCTACAACAGACAGACAGGGAGTCAGGAACCCACAGGAGATTCTACAACAGACAGACAGGGGACAGAGAGTCAGGAACCCACAGGAGATTCTACAACAGACAGACAGGGAGTCAGGAACCCACAGGAGATCCTACAACAGACAGACAGGGAGTCAGGAACCCACAGGAGATCCTACAACAGACAGACAGGGAGTCAGGAACCCACAAGAGATCCTACAACAGACAGACAGGGGACAGAGAGTCAGGAACCCACAGGAGATTCTACAACAGACAGACAGGGAGTCAGGAACCCACAGGAGATTCTACAACAGACAGACAGGGAGTCAGGAACCCACAGGAGATCCTACAACAGACAGACAGAGGACAGAGAGTCAGGAACCCACAGGAGATCCTACAACAGACAGGGGACAGAGAGTCAAGAACCCACAGGAGATTCTACAACAGACAGACAGGGGACAGAGAGTCAGGAACCCACAGGAGATTCTATAACAGACAGACAAGGGACAGGGAGTCAGGAACCCACAGGAGATCCAACAACAGACAGACAAGGGGACAGAGAGTCAGGAACCCACAGGAGATTCTACAACAGACAGACAGGGAGTCAAGAACCCACAGGAGATCCTACAACAGACAGGGGACAGAGAGTCAGGAACCCACAGGAGATTCTACAACAGACAGACAGGGAGTCAGGAACCCACAGGAGATCCTACAACAGACAGACAGGGGACAGAGAGTCAGGAACCCACAGGAGATCCTACAACAGACAGGGGACAGAGAGTCAGGAACCCACAGGAGATTCTACAACAGACAGACAGGGAGTCAGGAACCCACAGGAGATTCTACAACAGACAGACAGGGGACAGAGAGTCAGGAACCCACAGGAGATTCTACAACAGACAGACAGGGAGTCAAGAACCCACAGGAGATCCTACAACAGACAGACAGGGAACAGAGAGTCAGGAACCCACAGGAGATTCTACAACAGACAGACAGGGAGTCAGGAACCCACAGGAGATTCTACAACAGACAGACAGGGAGTCAGGAACCCACAAGAGATTCTACAACAGACAGGGGACAGAGAGTCAGGAACTCACAGGAGATTCTACAACAGACAGACATGGAGTCAGAGAATCAGGAACCCACAGGAGATTCTACAACAGACAGACAGGGGACAGAGAGTCAGGAACCCACAGGAGATTCTACAACAGGGAGTCAGGAAGACACACACACATTGATCCCCACACCATCACAAAGTGGGTGAAGTTCAGTTGAAGACTGTAGGGTCAAAAAGGGGTGTGTAGAATGTTTACTATGCGCTCTCACCCAATGATAGCAAAGGCTGGGAGCTCCTGCAGGTCGAAGGGGAAATCCATCCGGAAGTTGGTTCGGAAAAGAGCTGTAATGGTGACTGTGACAGGGATAGCGAGAGAGTGAAAGCTGATCCTATTCTAAAACACCTGGCATGAATAAACACATGACATCACCATGAGAGAAAAGGTGTACAGTGGGATTCAGTTGTTCTGGAGAGGAAATATGTGTGTGATGCGATGCTGCCTCCATGGCTTACCTGCGTCTTTGTTCCACACAGACAGCACCCTGAATATGAAGGCACTGAAGGTGGCAGCGAAATACCCTCTCCAGTAATTCCTCACAGCAAAGTAGGTAGATGTGACCTCAATGCTGAACAACACCCCTGGAGAGGAGAGAAGACGAGGGGGAGGACAAGAGAGAGAGAGAGAGAGCGAGAGAGAGACAGAGACAGAGACAGAGACAGAGGCAGAGACAGAGACAGAGACAGAGAGTGATGGATGGATGGATGGATGGATGGATGGATGGATGGATGGAGGGAGGGAGGGAGATAGATTTGAGTTTAAGTGAGCAGAATGAGCACACACACACACACACACACACACACACACACAGAATAGCTAAATACTCGAGAGCAAAATAAACATCAGAGCGAATCAGAGATATGACTGTAGGCAAGATGAATGGATATTATAAAAGACAATATTTGAAAAGTAGAGACAAGCTTTAATGATTTTAGCTGAGTGTTTCCATTCTATGCTGAGGCTATCTGGGCACTGTAGATTACTGTTACAGGAAGGGGAGAGCAGTGGGGGGTTAGAGAGAGAGGGGGATGTAGAGAGAGATAGAGGATGTTAGAGGGAGAGAGAGAGGGGGGGTGTAGAGAGAGAGAGAGGGGGGAGTTAGAGAGAGAGAGAGGGGGATGTAGAGAGAGATAGAGGGGGGTAGATGGAGAGAGAGGGATGTAGAGAAAGATAGAGAGGGTTAGAGGGAGAGAGAGAGGGATGTAGAGATAGATAGAGGGGGTTAGAGGGAGAGAGAGGAAGAGGGATGTAGAGAGAGATAGAAAGTGGTGGGAATGACATGGAGAGAAATTCAGAAAGGTAGAGCAGGGGTTAAAGAGGAAGATAGGATTGTGAGAGTGGTATAGAAAGAGGGGGAGTAAAGGAGTGATAGTGGTATAGAAAGAGGTGTAGTGAAGGAGTGATAGTGGTATAGAAAGAGGTGTGGTGAAGGAGTGATAGTGGTATAGAAAGAGGTGTGGTGAAGGAGTGATAGTGGTATAGAAAGAGGTGTAGTGGAGGAGTGATAGTGGTATAGAACGAGGTGTAGTGGAGGAGTGATAGTGGTATAGAAAGAGGTGTGGTGAAGGAGTGATAGTGGTATAGAAAGAGGTGTAGTGAAGGAGTGATAGTGGTATAGAAAGAGGTGTGGTGAAGGAGTGATAGTGGTATAGAAAGAGGTGTAGTGAAGGAGTGATAGAGGTATAGAAAAAGGTGTAGTGGAGGAGTGATAGTGGCATAGAAAGAGGTGTGGTGAAGGAGTGATAGTGGTATAGTAAGAGGTGTAGTAAAGGAGTGATACTGGTATAGAAAAAGGTGTAGTGGAGGAGTGATAGTGGTATAGAAAGAGGTGTAGTGAAGGAGTGATAGTGGTATAGAAAGAGGTGTGGTGGATGAAGTGATAGTGGTATAGAAAGAGGTGTGGTGAAGGAGTGATAGTGGTATAGAAAGAGGTGTAGTAAAGGAGTGATAGTGGTATAGAAAGAGGTGTAGTGAAAGGGTGATAGTGGTATAGAAAGAGGTGTGGTGTGGGAGTGATAGTGGTATAGAGAGAGGTGTGGTGAAGGAGTGAAAGTGGTATAGAAATAGGTGTATTGAAGGGGTGATAGTGGTATAGAAAGAGGTGTGGTGTAGGAGTGATAGTGGTATAGAAAGAGGTGTAGTGAAGGAGTGATAGTGGTATAGAAAGAGGTGTGGTGAAAGAGTGATAGTGGTATAGAAAGAGGTGTAGTGAAGGAGTGATAGTGGTACAGAAAAAGGTGTAGTGGAGGAGTGATAGTGGCATAGAAAGAGGTGTGGTGAAGGAGTGACAGTGGTATAGAAAGAGGTGTGGTGAAGGAGTGATAGTGGTATAGAAAGAGGTGTGGTGAAGGAGTGATAGTGGTATAGAAAGAGGTGTAGTAAAGGAGTGATAGTGGTATAGAAAGAGGTGTAGTGAAGGGGTGATAGTGGTATAGAAAGAGGTGTGGTGTAGGAGTGATAGTGGTATAGAGAGAGGTGTGGTGAAGGAGTGATAGTGGTATAGAAATAGGTGTAGTGAAGGAGTGATAGTGGTATAGAACGAGGTGTGGTGAAGGAGTGATAGTGGTATAGAAAGAGGTGTAGTGAAGGAGTGATAGTGGTATAGAAAGAGGTGTAGTGACGGAGTGATAGTGGCATAGAAAGAGGTGTGGTGTAGGAGTGATAGTGGTATAGAGAGAGGTGTGGTGAAGGAGTGATAGTGGTATAGAAAGAGGTGTAGTGAAGGAGTGATAGTGGTATAGAACGAGGTGTGGTGAAGGAGTGATAGTGGTATAGAATGAGGTGTGGTGAAGTAGTGATAGTGGTATAGAATGAGGTGTGGTGAAGGAGTGATAGTGGTATAGAAAGAGATGTGGTGAAGGAGTGATAGTGGTATAGAACGAGGTGTGGTGAAGGAGTGATAGTGGTATAGAATGAGGTGTGGTGAAGTAGTGATAGTGGTATAGAATGAGGTGTGATGAAGGAGTGATCGTGGTATAGACAGAGGTGTAGTGAAGGAGTGATAGTGATATAGAACGAGGTGTAGTGAAGGAGTGATAGTGGTATAGAAAGAGGTGTGGTGAAGGAGTGATAGTGGTATAGAAAGAGGTGTAGTAAAGGAGTGATAGTGGTATAGAAGGAGGTGTAGTGGAGGAGTGATAGTGGTATAGAACGAGGTGTGGTGTAGGAGTGATAGTGGTATAGAAAGAGGTGTAGTGGAGGAGTGATAGTGTATAGAAAGAGGTGTAGTGGAGGAGTGATAGTGGTATAGAAAGAGGTGTGGTGAAGGAGTGATAGTGGTATAGAAAACGGTGTAGTGGAGGAGTGATAGTGGTATAGAAAGAGGTGTGGTGTAGGAGTGATAGTGGGCTAGAAAAAGGTGTAGTGGAGGAGTGAAACTGGTATAGAAAGAGGTGTGGTGTAGGAGTGATTGTGGTATAGAAAAATGTGTAGTGGAGGAGTGATAGTGGTATAGAAAGAGGTGTAGTGGAGGAGTGATAGTGGTATAGAAAGAGGTGTGGTGAAGGAGTGATAGTGGTATAGAAAGAGATGTGGTAAAGGAGTGATAGTGGTATAGAAAGAGGTGTGGTGAAGGAGTGATAGTGGTATAGAAAGAGGTGTGGTGAAGGAGTGATAGTGGTATAGAAAGAGATGTGGTAAAGGAGTGATAGTGGTATAGAAAGAGGTGTAGTAAAGGAGTGATAGTGGTATAGAAAGAGGTGTAGTGAAGGAGTGATAGTGGCATAGAAAGAGGTGTGGTGTAGGATTGATAGTGGTATAGAGAGAGGTGTGGTGAAGGAGTGATAGTGGTATAGAACGAGGTGTGGTGAAGGAGTGATAGTGGGATAGAAAGAGGTGTAGTGAAGGAGTGATAGTGGTATAGAACGAGGTGTGGTGAAGGAGTGATAGTGGTATAGAAAGAGGTGTAGTGAAGGAGTGATAGTGGTATAGAACGAGGTGTAGTAAAGGAGTGATAGTGGTATAGAAAGAGGTGTAGTGAAGGAGTGATAGTGGCATAGAAAGAGGTGTGGTGTAGGATTGATAGTGGTATAGAGAGAGGTGTGGTGAAGGAGTGATAGTGGTATAGAACGAGGTGTGGTGAAGGAGTGATAGTGGTATAGAAAGAGGTGTAGTGAAGGAGTGATAGTGGTATAGAACGAGGTGTGGTGAAGGAGTGATAGTGGTATAGAAAGAGGTGTAGTGAAGGAGTGATAGTGGTATAGAAAGAGGTGTAGTGAAGGAGTGATAGTGGTATAGAAAAAGGTGTGGTGAAGGTGTGATAGTGGTATAGAACGAGGTGTGGTGAAGGAGTGATAGTGGTATAGAACAAGGTGTGGTGAAGGAGTGATAGTGGTATAGAACGAGGTGTGGTGAAGGAGTTATAGTGGTATAGAACGAGGTGTGGTGAAGGAGTGATAGTGGTATAGAACGAGGTGTGGTGAAGGAGTGATAGTGGTATAGAAAGAGGTGTAGTGAAGGAGTGATAGTGGTATAGAAAGAGGTGTGGTGAAGGAGTGATAGTGGTATAGAACGAGGTGTGGTGAAGGAGTGATAGTGGTATAGAAAGAGGTGTGGTGAAGGAGTGATAGTGGTATAGAACGAGGTGCGGTGAAGGAGTGATAGTGGTATAGAACGAGGTGTGGTGAAGGAGTGATAGTGGTTTAGAAAGAGGTGTAGTGAAGTACAGCAGAGAGGTCATAGTGTAGTGGTTAGGGAGTGATACAGTACCTCCTAGAGGAGTGCCGAAACAGCAGCCCACCCCCACGGCACAGCCCACTGTCAGAATGTCTGTGTAACCACAGGGGTTCTACTGACACAGAGAAGAGAGGGAGGAGAGAGGAGGAGAGGGAGGGAGGGGAGGCGAGAGACAGAGGTAGAAAATACAGAACAGCACAGCAGAGAACCGCCAAACCAACCAAGCTCACCAAAGAGTCACACAAGCCCTGAGCAAATCATCAAAATAGACAGAGACAGAGAGAGACCAGACAAACAGAACATGCTGTCTAGTCAATATGACAAAATGCTCAGGCCATTGCAGATAGAATTACTTACACCCAGCAAATTCATTATTCAGTATACAGTTATTTCCATTCTATACAAATACATTTCTATCTGTCACATTCTATGCATTGCACCCCACTGCTCCATAACCCCCAGGTCTCTGGTGCTGCCATGGAGAGGTGCATGTAGGGATATGTGGGCGGGACTTGCCTCCCACGGGGGCGGCGAAGCAGGTGGCCACTCCCACAGCACACGCACATACCAGCAGGTCCTGGTTATGGGCACTACTCTGGGGGCAGGGGTCCACGAAACAAATGAGAGGTGGTGGGTGGGTGGAGGGTGAGGGGATAAACAAGGGGGGAAAGAGAGAGCGGAGAGGGAGTGGGAGAGGAGAGGAAGGGGAGAACATTGGAGGCAGGGATGGGGAGGACAGAAATGTGTGAAGGGAGAGAGGGAAGGGAAGAGCGAGGGGAGGGGGGAGACAGAGACAGTCACGGGAGGTCAGTGTTAATACACATGCCAGACATAACCATCACACTATTAATACACAGACAATGTGTGGGAGACTGATGAGCCTAAACAAAGACAAGAGGGAAGGAGGGAGAGAAAGAGACAGAGAGAGTGAGAGACAGAGAGAAGAGAGAGAGAGAGAGAGAGAGAGAGAGAGAGAGAGGAGAGAGAGAGAGAGATAGAGGGAGAGAGAGAGAGGCAAGCTGGTCCTAGGGCTCTGTTCACAAACACAAACACACCCCACAGAGCCCCAGGACAACAGCACAATTAGACCCAACCAAATCATGAGAAAACAAAAAGATAATTACTTGACACATTGGAAAGAATTAACAAAAAAACAGAGCAAACTAGAATGCTATTTGGCCCTAAACAGAGAGTACACAGTGGCAGAATACCTGACCACTGTGACTGACCCAAACTTAAGGAAAGCTTTGACTATGTACAGACTCAGTGAGCATAGCCTTGCTATTGAGAAAGGCCGCCGTAGGCAGACATGGCTCTCAAGAGAAGACAGGCTATGTGCACACTGCCCACAAAATGAGGTGGAAACCGAGCTGCACTTCCTAACCTCCTGCCCAATGTATGACCATATTAGAGACACATATTTCCCTCAGATCACACATATCCACAAAGAATTCGAAAACAAATCCAATTTTGATAAACTCCCATATCTACTGGGTGAAATTCCACAGTGTGCCATCACAGCAGCAAGATTTGTGACCTGTTGCCACAAGAAAAGGGCAACCAGTGAAGAACAAACACCATTGTAAATACAACCCATATTTATGCTTACTTATTTTAACTTGTGTGCTTTAACCATTTGTACATTGTTACAACACTGTATATATTTAATATGACACTTGTAATGTCTTTATTGTTTTGAAACTTCTGTATGTGTAATGTTTACTGTTAATTCGTTTTGTTTGTTTCACTTTTGTGTATTGTCTACCTCACTTGCTTTGGCAATGTTAACACATGTTTCCCATGCCAATAAAGCCCATTGAATTGAATTGAATTGAATTGAATTGAATTGAATTGAATTGAATTGACAGAGACAGAGACAGAGACAGAGAGAGAGAGAGACAGAGAGAGAACAATTAATCTCTAAAAATAAAAAAAAATAAAAATGTATTATTATTTACTGCCATTCTATACTATTATTTGTCATTGTTTATAATTTTATTACAATGTATATTGTATACATTGTTGCTTTGGCAATATTGACACAATGTTTTTCATGCCAATAAAGCAGCTTGAATTTTAATTTTAATTTGAGAGGAGAGATAGAGAGAGAATGAGAGAGAGGGGGGAGAGAGAGAGAGAGGGGGAAAGAGAGAGAGAGGGAGAGAGAGGGGAAAGAGAGAGAGAGAGAGAGAGAGAGAGAGGGGAAAGAGAGAGAGAGAGAGAGAGAGAGAGAGAGAGGGGGAAAGAGAGAGAGAGGGAGAGAGAGAGAGAGGGAGAGAGAGGGGAAAGAGAGAGAGAGAGAGAGAGAGAGAGAGAGAGTCATAACCGCAACAAGAACATGAGTTGTGAGACTTAAAAAATACACAATTAAGAGGTCAGACATGACAGAGCGACAGCCTCACAGCCACATTCCATATTACTGTTATTACTCAGGTCAAATGTCATGCTAGTCAGAGTGGGGGTTGCTGGGAGTTTTAGTTTGTTTTGGTCAGGGCTTCGGTTTACCTCATACACTCCAGAGAAGATGGACATGATTTTACTCAGCACAGCAGCACAGATACTGGCAATGTGGACGAAGGGACCCTAGGAAGCACGGGAGGGAGGAGGACAGAGTCAGTCACACACTTGAGGTAGAAGTTACCCTTCTCCAGTCCCCACAGATCTAGGATCAGATTACCCTTCCCTTAATACTAATTCTTAACCATTAGGGGGATGAGAAAATACCAGACCTTGTATCAGTGGTTGGGAAAATCTCTTGCTATTCACAGAGACAAAGAGCACAGAGCACAGAGGTAGACCCACCATACACATGATCTGCATAGACATGGACAATTTGCTCTGACTTAAATTCTTATTAAATAGGGCACATTGTATCAGCAAAGATGAATCATGATATGATTTCTTTGTTTGATAGTTGACAAGCCTCCATAAATGGAAAATGTTGAGGAGTTGAATAAATTTGTTTCTGTCCCACAAGGGGTGGAGGAGAAAACACAACAGAAAATTATTTATTATACTGCTCACTGGGAGAGAAGGAGGCAGAAAGGAGGAGAGGGGGAGGGCAGATACAGTAAGGGAGGAAAGTAAGGAAAGAGAAGAAGAGGAAGAGAAGAAGCAGAGATAAAAAAGAGGGTGAGATAATAGATACAGAGAGAGAGTTAGAGAAAGAGGTCAGGGAGAGAGAAAGAGGTCAGAGAGAGAAAGAGGTCAGAGAGAGAGAAAGAGAGAAAGAGGTCAGAGAGAAAGAGAGAAAGAGGTCAGAGAGAGAGAAAGAGGTCAGAGAGAGAGAGAGCAAGAGAGAAAGAGCGAGAGAGAAAGAGAGAGAGGGAGAAAAGGATGGATGGAGGGAGGGACGGGGGAGAGAAAGAGAGCGAGAGAGAGGAAGTGAGAGAGGGAGAGAGATAATAATAATGATTGGAGGAGAGGAGGAGGTCCACCTCTTTCCCCACGGGCATGCCACTGCCCAGGCCGGCGGTCAGCCCGATGACTTTGGCCACAAAGGCTTTAAGAGTTAGATACTCCTTCAACACCACCCCTCGCAGAATGGTCTTCAGCTCAGGAATACCCGAACCTACATGAGACAGAACAACAGAGAGAATGTTGGAGAAAAATAGTGAACGATAGGTATTTCCTGGAAACAGAGCAGTTATATCCCACTTATGTACTTTTGGGCAACCAGTTGGGAGATAGAGATGGAGATAAGGAGAGCAACACTATGCTCACTACCTACCTATGGCCTGAGGGGCGACTATGTTGCAGAAGAGGGAGGCAAACATGACGAGGACCATGGGGTAGACGACCCAGGCCAGGTACTGGATAAGGACATTCCCCCTCAGCTCCCCGTGCATCCACTTATATGCTGGGAGAGGGGAGAGAGGAGGAGGAGGAGGAGGAAGGTAGATTGGAGCAGTGGGTTACAATCTTTAAAAAAAGGTTATATCTAGAACCTAAAACAGTTCTTCGGCTGTTCCTATAGGAGAATCCTTTGAAGAACCCTTTTTGGTTCCAGGTAGAACCCTGTTGTGTTCCACGTAGAACCCTTTCCACATAAAGTTGAAACCAAAAAAGGTTCTACCTGGAACCAAAAAGGGTTCTCCTATGGGGACAACCAAAGAACCCTTGAATAATTTTTTCTGAGTGTAGCACAGGGAAGAGCAGGGAAGAGTGTAGAGCAGGGAAGAGCAGGGAAGAGTGTAGGGCAGGGAAGAGTGTAGAGCAGGGAAGAGCAGGGAAGAGTGTAGCGCAGGGAAGAGTGTAGAGCAGGGAAGAGCAGGGAAGAGTGTAGAGCAGGGAAGAGTGTAGAGCAGGGAAGAGCAGGGAAGAGTGTAGAGCAGGGAAGAGTGTAGCGCAGAGAAGAGTGTAGAGCAGGGAAGAGTGTAGAGCAGGGAAGAGCAGGGAAGAGTGTAGAGCAGGGAAGAGTGTAGAGCAGGGAAGAGCAGGGAAGAGTGTAGCGCAGGGAAGAGCAGGGAAGAGTGTAGAGCAGGGAAGAGCAGGGAAGAGTGTAGAGCAGGGAAGAGTGTAGAGCAGGGAAGAGCAGGGAAGAGTGTGGAGCAGGGAAGAGCAGGGAAGAGTGTAGAGCAGGGAAGAGTGTAGAGCAGGGAAGAGTGTAGAGCAGGAAAGAGTGTAGAGCAGGGAAGAGTGTAGAGCAGGGAAGAGTGTAGAGCAGGGAAGAGCAGGGAAGAGTGTAGAGCAGGGAAGAGCAGGGAAGAGTGTAGAGCAGGGAAGAGCAGGGAAGAGTGTAGCGCAGGGAAGAGCAGGGAAGAGCAGGGAAGAGTGTAGAGCAGGGAAGAGTGTAGAGCAGGGAAGAGTGTAGAGCAGGAAAGAGTGTAGAGCAGGGAAGAGTGTAGAGCAGGGAAGAGTGTAGAGCAGGGAAGAGCAGGGAAGAGTGTAGAGCAGGGAAGAGCAGGGAAGAGTGTAGAGCAGGGAAGAGCAGGGAAGAGTGTAGAGCAGGGAGAGCAGGGAAGAGTGTAGAGCAGGGAAGAGCAGGGAAGAGTATAGAGCAGGGAAGAGCGGGGAAGTGTGTAGCGCAGGGAAGAGCAGGGAAGAGTGTAGAGCAGGGAAGAGCAGGGAAGAGTGTAGAGCAGGGAAGAGTGTAGAGCAGGGAAGAGTGTAGAGCAGGGAAGAGTGTAGAGCAGGGAAGAGCAGGGAAGAGTGTAGAGCAGGGAAGAGTGTAGCGCAGGGAAGAGCAGGGAAGAGTGTAGCGCAGGGAAGAGCAGGGAAGAGCAGGGAAGAGTGTAGAGCAGGGAAGAGTGTAGAGCAGGGAAGAGTGTAGAGCAGGGAAGAGTGTAGAGCAGGGAAGAGCAGGGAAGAGCAGGGATGAGTGAAGAGCAGGGAAGAGTGTAGAGCAGGGAAGAGTGTAGAGCAGGGAAGGGCAGGGAAGAGTGTAGAGCAGGGAAGAGTGTAGAGCAGGGAAGAGTGTAGAGCAGGGAAGAGCAGGGAAGAGTGTAGAGCAGGGAAGAGTGTAGAGCAGGGAAGAGCAGGGAAGAGTGTAGAGCAGGGAAGAGTGTAGAGCAGGGAAGAGCAGGGAAGCGCAGGGAAGAGTATAGAGCAGGGAAGAGTGTAGCGCAGGGAAGAGCAGGGAAGCGCAGGAAAGAGTGTAGAGCAGGGAAGAGCAGGGAAGAGTGTAGCGCCGGGAAGAGCAGGGAAGAGCAGGGAAGAGTGTAGAGCAGGGAAGAGCAGGGAAGAGTGTGGAGCAGGGAAGAGCAGGGAAAAGTGTAGAGCAGGGAAGAGCAGGGAAGAGCAGGGAAGAGTGTAGAGCAGGGTAGAGCAGGGAGGAGCAGGGAAGTGTGTAGAGCAGGGAAGAGCAGGGAAGAGCAGGGAGGTGTGTAGAGCAGGGAAAAGCAGGAATGGGCAGGGAAGGGCGTAGAGCAGGCAAGAGCAGGGAAGAGTATAGAGCAGGGAAGAGCAGGGAAGAGCAGGGAAGAGTCAGGGAAGAGCAGGGAAGAGCAGGGAATTGTGTAGAGCAGGGAAGAGCAGGGAAGAGTGTAGAGCAGCGAAGAGTAGGGAAGAGCAGGGAAGTGTGTAGAGCAGGGAAGGGCAGGGAAGAGCAGGGAAGAGTGTAGAGCAGGGAAGAGCAGGGAAGTGTGTAGAGCAGGGAAGAGCAGGGAAGGGCATGGAATAGCAGGGAAGAGAAGGGAAGAGCAGGGAAGTGTGTAGAGCAGGGAAGAGCAGGGAGGAGTGTAGAGCAGGGAAGAGCAGGGAAGAGTGTAGAGCAGGGAAAAGCAGGGAAGGGCAGGGAAGAGAAGGGAAGAGCAGGGAAGTGTGTAGAGCAGGGAAGAGCAGGGAAGAGCAGGGAAGAGTGTAGAGCAGGGAAGAGCAGGGAAGAACAGGGAAGAGTGTGGAGCAGGGAAGAGCAGGGAAAAGTGTAGAGCAGGGAAGAGCAGGGAAGAGCAGGGAGGAGCAGGGAAGTGTGTAGAGCAGGGAAGAGCAGGGAAGGGCAGGGAAGAGTGTAGAGCAGGGAAGAGCAAGGAAGAACAGGGA
Source organism: Salvelinus fontinalis (assembly GCF_029448725.1). Classification (NCBI taxonomy): domain Eukaryota; kingdom Metazoa; phylum Chordata; class Actinopteri; order Salmoniformes; family Salmonidae; genus Salvelinus; species Salvelinus fontinalis. The sequence goes on along the minus strand of NC_074670.1, from coordinate 17,157,757 downwards.
AGAATGTAGAACAGGGAAGAGCAGGGAAAAGTGTGGAGCAGGGAAGGGCAGGGAAGAGCAGGGAGGACTAGGGAAGTGTGTAGAGCAGGGAAGAGCAGGGAAAAGTGTAGAGCAGGAAAGAGCAGGGAAGAGCAGAGAGGACTAGGGAAGTGTGTAGAGCAGGGAACAGCAGGGAAGAGCTGGGAAGAGTGTAGAGCAGGGAAGAGCAGGGAAGAGCAGGGAAGTGTGTAGAGCAGGGAAGAGCAGGGAAGAGCGGAGAGCAGGGAAAAGCAGGGAAGAGCAGGGAAGAGTGTAGAGCAGGGAAGAGTGTAGAGCAGGGAAGAGCAGGGAAGAGCAGGGAAGAGCAGGGAAGTGTGTAGAGCAGGGAAGCGCAGGGAAGCGCAGGGAAGAGCAGGGAAGTCTGTAGAGCAGGGAAGAGTAGCGAAGTGTGTAGATCAGGGAACAGCAGGGAAAAGAAGGGAAGAGCAGGGAATTGTGAAGAACAGGGAAGAGCAGGTAAGAGCAGGGAAGGGTGTAGAGCAGGGAAGAGCAGGGAAGAGCAGGGAAGTGTGTAGAGCAGGGAAGCGCAGGGAAGAGCTTGGAAGTCTGTAGAGCAGGGGAGAGTGTAGAGCAGGGAAGAGCAGGGAAGAGCAGGGAAGTGTGTAGAGCAGGGAAGCGCAGGGAAGAGCATGGAAGTCTGTAGAGCAGGGAAGAGCGGTGAAGTGTGTAGAGCAGGGAACAGCAGGGAAAAGCAGGGAAGAGCAGGGAATTGTGTAGAGCAGGGAAGAGCAGGTAAGAGCAGGGAAGTGTGTAGAGCAGGGAAGAGCAGGGAATAGTGTAGAGCAAGGAAGAACAGGGGAAAGCAGGGAAGTGTGTAGAGCAGGGAAGAGCAGGGAAGAGCAGGGAAGAGCAGGGAAGAGCAGGGAAGAGTGTAGAGCAGGGATTAGTGAATATTAGGGAAGAGCAGGGAATAGTGTAGAGCAGGGAAGAACAGGGGAAAGCAGGGAAGTGTGTAGAGCCGGGAAGAGCAGGGAAGAGCAGGGAAGCGTGTAGAGCAGGGAAGAGCAGGGAAGAGCAGGGAAGAGTGTAGAGCAGGGAAGAGTGAAGAGCAGGGAAGAGCGTAGAGCATGGAAGAGCAGGGAAGTCTGTAGAGCAGGGAATGGCAGGGAAGAGTCATGGAAGAGCAGGGAAGAGCAGGGAAGTGTGTAGAGCAGGGAAGAGCAGGGAAGAGTGTAGAGCAGGGAATAGCAGGGAAGAGCAGGGAAGTGTGTCGAGCAGGGACGAGGAGGGAAGAGCAGGGAAGAGCAGGGAAGAGCAGGGAAGTGTGTAGAGCAGGGAACAGCAGGGAAGAGCAGGGAAGAGCAGGGAATTGTGTAGAGCAGGGAAGGGCAGGTAAGAGCAGGGAAGTGTGTAGAGCCGGGAAGAGCAGGGAATAGTGTAGAGTAGGGAAGAGCAGGGAAGAGTGTAGAGCAGGGAAGAGCAGGGAAGAGTGTAGAGCAGGGAAGAGTGTAGAGCAGGGAAGAGCAGGGAAGAGTGTGGAGCAGGGAAGAGCAGGGAAGAGTGTAGAGCAGGGAAGAGTGTAGAGCAGGGAAGAGCAGGGAAGAGTGTAGCGCAGGGAAGAGCAGGGAAGAGCAGGGAAGAGTGTAGAGCAGGAAAGAGTGTAGAGCAGGGAAGAGCAGGGAAGAGTGTAGAGCAGGGAAGAGCAGGGAAGAGTGTAGAGCAGGGAAGAGCAGGGAAGAGTGTAGAGCAGGGAGAGCAGGGAAGAGTGTAGAGCAGGGAAGAGCAGGGAAGAGTATAGAGCAGGGAAGAGCAGGGAAGTGTGTAGCGCAGGGAAGAGCAGGGAAGAGTGTAGAGCAGGGAAGAGCAGGGAAGAGTGTAGAGCAGGGAAGAGTGTAGAGAAGGGAAGAGTGTAGAGCAGGGAAGAGTGTAGAGCAGGGAAGAGCAGGGAAGAGTGTAGAGCAGGGAAGAGTGTAGAGCAGGGAAGAGCAGGGAAGCGCAGGGAAGAGTGTAGAGCAGGGAAGAGTGTAGCGCAGGGAAGAGCAGGGAAGCGCAGGGAAGAGTGTAGAGCAGGGAAGAGCAGGGAAGAGTGTAGCGCAGGGAAGAGCAGGGAAGAGCAGGGAAGAGTGTAGAGCAGGGAAGAGCAGGGAAGAGTGTGGAGCAGGGAAGAGCAGGGAAAAGTGTAGAGCAGGGAAGAGCAGGGAAGAGCAGGGAAGAGTGTAGAGCAGGGTAGAGCAGGGAGGAGCAGGGAAGTGTGTAGAGCAGGGAAGGGCAGGGAAGAGCTGGGAAGTGTGTAGAGCAGGGAAAAGCAGGAATGGGCAAGGAAGGGCGTAGAGCAGGCAAGAGCAGGGAAGAGTATAGAGCAGGGAAGAGCAGGGAAGAGCAGGGAATTGTGTAGAGCAGGGAAGAGCAGGGAAGAGTGTAGAGCAGGGAAGAGTAGGGAAGAGCAGGGAAGTGTGTAGAGCAGGGAAGGGCAGGGAAGAGCAGGGAAGAGTGTAGAGCAGGGAAGAGCAGGGAAGAGCAGGGAAGTGTGTAGAGCAGGGAAAAGCAGGAATGGGCAGGGAAGGGCGTAGAGCAGGCAAGAGCAGGGAAGAGTATAGAGCAGGGAAGAGCAGGGAAGAGCAGGGAAGAGTCAGGGAAGAGCAGGGAAGAGCAGGGAATTGTGTAGAGCAGGGAAGAGCAGGGAAGAGTGTAGAGCAGCGAAGAGTAGGGAAGAGCAGGGAAGTGTGTAGAGCAGGGAAGGGCAGGGAAGAGCAGGGAAGAGTGTAGAGCAGGGAAGAGCAGGGAAGTGTGTAGAGCAGGGAAGAGCAGGGAAGGGCATGGAATAGCAGGGAAGAGAAGGGAAGAGCAGGGAAGTGTGTAGAGCAGGGAAGAGCAGGGAGGAGTGTAGAGCAGGGAAGAGCAGGGAAGAGTGTAGAGCAGGGAAAAGCAGGGAAGGGCAGGGAAGAGAAGGGAAGAGCAGGGAAGTGTGTAGAGCAGGGAAGAGCAGGGAAGAGCAGGGAAGAGTGTAGAGCAGGGAAGAGCAGGGAAGAACAGGGAAGAGTGTGGAGCAGGGAAGAGCAGGGAAAAGTGTAGAGCAGGGAAGAGCAGGGAAGAGCAGGGAGGAGCAGGGAAGTGTGTAGAGCAGGGAAGAGCAGGGAAGGGCAGGGAAGAGTGTAGAGCAGGGAAGAGCAAGGAAGAACAGGGAAGAATGTAGAACAGGGAAGAGCAGGGAAAAGTGTGGAGCAGGGAAGGGCAGGGAAGAGCAGGGAGGACTAGGGAAGTGTGTAGAGCAGGGAAGAGCAGGGAAAAGTGTAGAGCAGGAAAGAGCAGGGAAGAGCAGAGAGGACTAGGGAAGTGTGTAGAGCAGGGAACAGCAGGGAAGAGCTGGGAAGAGTGTAGAGCAGGGAAGAGCAGGGAAGAGCAGGGAAGTGTGTAGAGCAGGGAAGAGCAGGGAAGAGCGGAGAGCAGGGAAAAGCAGGGAAGAGCAGGGAAGAGTGTAGAGCAGGGAAGAGTGTAGAGCAGGGAAGAGCAGGGAAGAGCAGGGAAGAGCAGGGAAGTGTGTAGAGCAGGGAAGCGCAGGGAAGCGCAGGGAAGAGCAGGGAAGTCTGTAGAGCAGGGAAGAGTAGCGAAGTGTGTAGATCAGGGAACAGCAGGGAAAAGAAGGGAAGAGCAGGGAATTGTGAAGAACAGGGAAGAGCAGGTAAGAGCAGGGAAGGGTGTAGAGCAGGGAAGAGCAGGGAAGAGCAGGGAAGTGTGTAGAGCAGGGAAGCGCAGGGAAGAGCTTGGAAGTCTGTAGAGCAGGGGAGAGTGTAGAGCAGGGAAGAGCAGGGAAGAGCAGGGAAGTGTGTAGAGCAGGGAAGCGCAGGGAAGAGCATGGAAGTCTGTAGAGCAGGGAAGAGCGGTGAAATGTGTAGAGCAGGGAACAGCAGGGAAAAGCAGGGAAGAGCAGGGAATTGTGTAGAGCAGGGAAGAGCAGGTAAGAGCAGGGAAGTGTGTAGAGCAGGGAAGAGCAGGGAATAGTGTAGAGCAAGGAAGAACAGGGGAAAGCAGGGAAGTGTGTAGAGCAGGGAAGAGCAGGGAAGAGCAGGGAAGAGCAGGGAAGAGCAGGGAAGAGTGTAGAGCAGGGATTAGTGAATATTAGGGAAGAGCAGGGAATAGTGTAGAGCAGGGAAGAACAGGGGAAAGCAGGGAAGTGTGTAGAGCCGGGAAGAGCAGGGAAGAGCAGGGAAGCGTGTAGAGCAGGGAAGAGCAGGGAAGAGCAGGGAAGAGTGTAGAGCAGGGAAGAGTGAAGAGCAGGGAAGAGCGTAGAGCATGGAAGAGCAGGGAAGTCTGTAGAGCAGGGAAGAGTGTAGAGCAGGGAATGGCAGGGAAGAGTCAGGGAAGAGCAGGGAAGAGCAGGGAAGTGTGTAGAGCAGGGAAGAGCAGGGAAGAGTGTAGAGCAGGGAATAGCAGGGAAGAGCAGGGAAGTGTGTCGAGCAGGGACGAGGAGGGAAGAGCAGGGAAGAGCAGGGAAGAGCAGGGAAGTGTGTAGAGCAGGGAACAGCAGGGAAGAGCAGGGAAGAGCAGGGAATTGTGTAGAGCAGGGAAGGGCAGGTAAGAGCAGGGAAGTGTGTAGAGCCGGGAAGAGCAGGGAATAGTGTAGAGTAGGGAAGAGCAGGGAAGAGTGTAGAGCAGGGAAGAGCAGGGAAGAGTGTAGAGCAGGGAAGAGTGTAGAGCAGGGAAGAGCAGGGAAGAGTGTGGAGCAGGGAAGAGCAGGGAAGAGTGTAGAGCAGGGAAGAGTGTAGAGCAGGGAAGAGCAGGGAAGAGTGTAGCGCAGGGAAGAGCAGGGAAGAGCAGGGAAGAGTGTAGAGCAGGAAAGAGTGTAGAGCAGGGAAGAGCAGGGAAGAGTGTAGAGCAGGGAAGAGCAGGGAAGAGTGTAGAGCAGGGAAGAGCAGGGAAGAGTGTAGAGCAGGGAGAGCAGGGAAGAGTGTAGAGCAGGGAAGAGCAGGGAAGAGTATAGAGCAGGGAAGAGCAGGGAAGTGTGTAGCGCAGGGAAGAGCAGGGAAGAGTGTAGAGCAGGGAAGAGCAGGGAAGAGTGTAGAGCAGGGAAGAGTGTAGAGAAGGGAAGAGTGTAGAGCAGGGAAGAGTGTAGAGCAGGGAAGAGCAGGGAAGAGTGTAGAGCAGGGAAGAGTGTAGAGCAGGGAAGAGCAGGGAAGCGCAGGGAAGAGTGTAGAGCAGGGAAGAGTGTAGCGCAGGGAAGAGCAGGGAAGCGCAGGGAAGAGTGTAGAGCAGGGAAGAGCAGGGAAGAGTGTAGCGCAGGGAAGAGCAGGGAAGAGCAGGGAAGAGTGTAGAGCAGGGAAGAGCAGGGAAGAGTGTGGAGCAGGGAAGAGCAGGGAAAAGTGTAGAGCAGGGAAGAGCAGGGAAGAGCAGGGAAGAGTGTAGAGCAGGGAAGGGCAGGGAAGAGCTGGGAAGTGTGTAGAGCAGGGAAAAGCAGGAATGGGCAAGGAAGGGCGTAGAGCAGGCAAGAGCAGGGAAGAGTATAGAGCAGGGAAGAGCAGGGAAGAGCAGGGAATTGTGTAGAGCAGGGAAGAGCAGGGAAGAGTGTAGAGCAGGGAAGAGTAGGGAAGAGCAGGGAAGTGTGTAGAGCAGGGAAGGGCAGGGAAGAGCAGGGAAGAGTGTAGAGCAGGGAAGAGCAGGGAAGTGTGTAGAGCAGGGAAGAGCAGGGAAGGGCATGGAATAGCAGGGAAGAGAAGGGAAGAGCAGGGAAGTGTGTAGAGCAGGGAAGAGCAGGGAGGAGTGTAGAGAAGGGAAGAGCAGGGAAGAGTGTAGAGCAGGGAAAAGCAGGGAAGGGCAGGGAAGAAAAGGGAAGAGCAGGGAAGTGTGTAGAGCAGGGAAGAGCAGGGAAGAGCAGGGAAGAGTGTAGAGCAGGGAAGAGCAGGGAAAAGTGTAGAGCAGGGAAGAGCAGGGAAGAGCAGGGAGGAGCAGGGAAGTGTGTAGAGCAGGGAAGAGCAGGGAAGGGCAGGGAAGAGTGTAGAGCAGGGAAAAGCAAGGAAGAACAGGGAAGAGTGTAGAACAGGGAAGAGCAGGGAAAAGTGTGGAGCAGGGAAGGGCAGGGAAGAGCAGGGAGGACTAGGGAAGTGTGTAGAGCAGGGAGGAGCAGGGAAGTGTGTAGGGCAGGGAAGAGCAGGGAAGGGCAGGGAAGAGTGTAGAGCAGGGAAGAGCAAGGAAGAACAGGGAAGAGTGTAGAACAGGGAAGAGCAGGGAAAAGTGTGGAGCAGGGAAGGGCAGGGAAGAGCAGGGAGGACTAGGGAAGTGTGTAGAGCAGGGAAGAGCAGGGAAAAGTGTAGAGCAGGAAAGAGCAGGGAAGAGCAGAGAGGACTAGGGAAGTGTGTAGAGCAGGGAACAGCAGGGAAGAGCTGGGAAGAGTGTAGAGCAGGGAAGAGCAGGGAAGAGCAGGGAAGTGTGTAGAGCAGGGAAGAGCAGGGAAGAGCGGAGAGCAGGGAAAAGCAGGGAAGAGCAGGGAAGAGTGTAGAGCAGGGAAGAGTGTAGAGCAGGGAAGAGCAGGGAAGAGCAGGGAAGAGCAGGGAAGTGTGTAGAGCAGGGAAGCGCAGGGAAGCGCAGGGAAGAGCAGGGAAGTCTGTAGAGCAGGGAAGAGTAGCGAAGTGTGTAGATCAGGGAACAGCAGGGAAAAGAAGGGAAGAGCAGGGAAGGGTGTAGAGCAGGGAAGAGTGTAGAGCAGGGAAGAGCAGGGAAGAGCAGGGAAGTGTGTAGAGCAGGGAAGCGCAGGGAAGAGCATGGAAGTCTGTAGAGCAGGGAAGAGTGTAGAGCAGGGAAGAGCAGGGAAGAGCAGGGAAGTGTGTAGAGCAGGGAAGAGCAGGGAATAGTGTAGAGCAAGGAAGAACAGGGGAAAGCAGGGAAGTGTGTAGAGCAGGGAAGAGCAGAGAAGAGCAGGGAAGAGCAGGGAAGAGTGTAGAGCAGGGAAGAGTGAATATTAGGGAAGAGCAGGGAATAGTGTAGAGCAGGGAAGAACAGGGGAAAGCAGGGAAGTGTGTAGAGCCGGGAAGAGCAGGGAAGAGCAGGGAAGAGTGTAGAGCAGGGAAGAGCAGGGAAGAGCAGGGAAGAGTGTAGAGCAGGGAAGAGTGAAGAGCAGGGAAGAGCGTAGAGCATGGAAGAGCAGGGAAGTCTGTAGAGCAGGGAAGAGTGTAGAGCAGGGAAGGGCAGGGAAGAGTCAGGGAAGAGCAGGGAAGAGCAGGGAAGTGTGTAGAGCAGGGAAGAGCAGGGAAAAGTGTAGAGCAGGGAATAGCAGGGAAGAGCAGGGAAGTGTGTAGAGCAGGGACGAGGAGGGAAGAGCAGGGAAGAGCAGGGAAGAGCAGGGAAGTGTGTAGAGCAGGGAACAGCAGGGAAGAGCAGGGAAGAGCAGGGAATTGTGTAGAGCAGGGAAGGGCAGGTAAGAGCAGGGAAGTGTGTAGAGCCGGGAAGAGCAGGGAATAGTGTAGAGTAGGGAGGAGCAGGGAAAAGCAGGGAATGGTGTAGAGCAGGGAAGAGCAGGGAAGAGTGTAGAGCAGGGAAGTGTGTAGAGCAGGGAAGAGAAGGAAAGAGCAGGGTAGTGTGTAGAGCAGGGAAGAGCAGGGAAGAGCAGGGAAGTGTGTAGAGCAGGGAAGTGTGTAGAGCAGGGAAGAGAAGGAAAGAGCAGGGTAGTGTGTAGAGCAGGGAAGAGCAGGGAAGTGTGTAGAGCAGGGAAGGTCAACATCTATAAACTTCAACATATTCCCCACAGTGACCGTACGCACATATCACAACCAGAAGCCATGGATTACTGGCAACATCCTCACTGAGCTGCTGCTTTCAATTAGCGGGACACTAATCCAGATGCTTATATGAAATGTCGCTACGTCCTCCGAACGAACCATCAAATAAGCAATACAGGACTAAGATCGAATCCTACCATATTGGCTCTGACGCTCGTCGGATGTGGCTGGGCTTGCAAACTATCACAGATTACAAAGGGAAACCCTGCTGAGAGCTGACCAGTGACGCAAGCCTACCAGACGGGCCACCCCCAGATGGTGAGGGTAGGCAACAACACATCCGCCACGCTTACCCTAAACACGGGGGCCCCTCAGGATGGTGGTAGGCCTGAACGATGAGACAGCCTATAGGGAGGAGGTCAGAGACCTGGCAGAACAACCTCCCCCTTAATGTGGGCAAGACAAAGGACCTTATCGTGGACTACAGAAAACGGAGGGCAGAACACGCACCCATTCACATCGACATTGCTGTAGTGGAGCGGGTCAAGTTCCTCGGTGTCCAAATCACTAAGGCCCTATCATGGTCCAAATGCACCTACACAGTCATGAAGAGGGCACGACAATGCCTCTTCCCCCTCAGGAGGCTGAAAAGATTTGGCATGGGCCTTCAGATCCCCAAAACGTTCTACAGCTGCTCCATTGAGAGCATCCTGACTGGCTGCATCACCACTTGGTATGACAACTGCTCAGCATCTGACGCCAAGGCGCTACAGAGGGTAATGCATACGGCATAGTACATCACTGGTGCCGAACTCCCTGCCATCCAGAACCTCTATACCAGACGGTGCCAGACGGTGTCAGAGGAAGGCCCCAAAAATTGTCAAAGACTTCAGCCACCAAGTCATAGTGTTCTCTCTGCTACCGCACGGCAAGCGGTACCGGAGCGCCAAGTCTGGGACCAAAAGGCTCCTGAGCAGCTTCTAACCCGAAAGACATAAGACTGCTGAACAGTTAATCAAATGTTTGCACACTCACTAGACTCTACCCACACACTCACACATACTACACTGACACACCAACACACACGCTACATAAGCTCACACATACAAAACACACACACACACACATGCATATGTATGGCAACTGCTCGGCATCTGACCATAAGGCGCTACACAGGGTAGTGCGAACGGCCCAGTACATCACTAGGACCAAGCTGCCTGACATCCAGGACCTATAAAATAGGCGGTGTCAGAGGAAAGCCCATTAAATTGTCAGAGACTCCAGCCACCCAAGTTATAGACTGTTTTCTCTGCTACCGCACGGCAAGCGGTACCGGAGTGCCAAGTCTAGGACCAAAAGGCTCCTCAACAGCTTCTACCCCCGAGCCATTAGATTGCTGAACAATTAATAAAAATCACCACCAGACTATTTCCATTACATTACACTGCTGCTACTTGCTGTTTATTATCTATGCATAGTCACTTCACCCCTTCCTACATGTACAAATTACCTTGACTAACCTGTACCCCCCACACTGACTCTGTACCGGTACCCCAGGTATATAGCCTCGTTATTGTTATTTTATTGTGTTACTTTTACTTTAGTTTATTTGGTAAATATTTTCTTAACTCTTCTTGAACTGCACTGTTGGTTAAGGGCCTGTAAATAAGCATTTCACAGTAAGGTCTACACTTGTTGTAGTCGGCGCATGTGACAAATAAAGTTTGATTTGACACCACACACACACTCACACACATAGACACACTTTCATGCTGCTGCTACTCTGTTTATTATATATCCTGATTGCCTAGTGACTTTTACCCCTACCTACCTGTTCATACAGTATTACCTTGATGACCTCAACTACCTGGTAGCCCGGCACATTGACTTGGCACTGGAACTCCTTGTATTTGGCCTCGCTATTGTTCTCATTGTCTTATTATTGCCGTTTTTATTCAGCAAATATGTGTCTTACTTCTTAACTCTATATTGTTGGGAATGGGCTCGTAAGTTAGCATTACACTGTAAAGTCTACACCTGTTTAGTTCGGCGCATCTCACTAATAACATTTTATTTGACTTTATTTGACTTACCTAGAGGTTAGGGACAGGGGGTTGACTTGGAATTGGGTAGCAGGCCTAATTTGAGGCAAAATAGCTCATGATATTGATCATCAGTTTTTATCCTGTCTTGTATGGCCATCTAGTGAGGGTACCTGGCCTGCTACAGCCACAGTGGATTATGGGGACTGTAGTCATGTACCTTGTAAGCTCTTGGCACTGGTGTAGTCCATGCTCCAGCTGACCAGGGCCATGGTGAGGCCCAGCAGCACCAGGAAGATCCAGTCCTCCCCCAGCTTGGTCACGATGTACCGCTGTATACGAGCCACACAGTCTGGACCAACACAATAAGTTGTATTACTGTATGTGTTTAGGCCTTAATATAACTTTTACCGGGGGTTATTTACAGTGATGTAGATAGAACTAGTCCTTGTCTCTCACCTTGGCATTTGGAGTAGGGGCGTGGCTTCTTTGTGGAGGAGGTGTGGCTGAGATATGACTCCATGGTGACGGGGTTGGGATGTCGTTGGCCACGCCCCCGTCTGGCATTGACCATGTTGTTTTCTCCTGTCTGTTTCCTCCATTGTCTCTCTGTCAGCAGCCGTGTGGCTTCCCGCCTGGCAAAGCTACCCAGTTGTTCCCTGTACTCCCCGTAGAGCTGGACAGAGCAGAGACTACATTACCCAGGAAGCAATGTTAAATCTACATTACATTACCCAGAAGGCCCAGCGGGTTCCCTCTACTCGCCCATGGACATGGACAGAGCAGGATACTACATATACTTACCAAGAGCACCTCCCTGGATAGAGCAAAGACTATATAGTATTACCCAGAAACCCTTGCAGTTTCCTGTACAGAGCAGACTTCATAACCCAGAAAGCATTGCAGCTCTATTCACTACCAAGAGGCTCCCTGTAGGCCTTCTCCCCATAGAGCTGAACACTGAGGTAAAAGATTACATTAGCAAGAAAGCCCAGAAATCCCCAGGATGCAGTAGGGTTTTTTCATGTGTTGCATTGTCTTGAATTTGAGGTTAAGGAAGAAAGGCAGATGAGAGAGAGAGGAAGTGATTGGGAGTGGGAGGGCGAGAGAATCAGAGGAAATTAAAAGGGGGATCATAAATCGGAGCAGTAGAGAAAACTGGATCCGGCACAGTGGGATAGCTGGAGATAACGAGGTAGAGGGGGAATGTGCGGTGTATCTGTAAGGGATACACACCAACCTGAATACCCTGCCGCAGGCCAGAAATAGACAAAATGGGCCAAGAGATCGGAAAAACCCCTCCCTGAGAAGGAAGCTGGGCTGGACAGAAGCCAGGTTGCCAGAGGAAGAGATCCCAGGAAGACAGAACATTCCACACCTTCCTCTTCCAACACGCATGCACGGACGTACTCACGCACCCACGCTCGCACGCACGCACGCACGCACGCACGCACGCACGCACGCACGCACGCACGCACGCACGCACGCACACACACACACACACACACACACACACACACACACACACACACACACACACACACACACACACACAGGAGCTGTTCTAGGATCAGCTTTCACCACCCCACTCCTACACTTCAACCTACACAGGCTATAAAACACAACTGGACCTGGACCTGTGCTTCAAGACAAGTTATGCTTATACCTACAGTATATCTGCATACCACTAAGTTGCAACGCGTGAGTCTAAATCAGTGGAAGAACTAAATCACTGGCGCCAGACAGTCCTGTATCAGGTTCTCACAGGAGAGGAAAGCTGATGCAACCAACCTACCAGGAGGCCTACTGACAACCATGTCAGATGATACCAGGGTTGTGGAGAAATCCAATTTGATTTGATAGGAGAATTTACATTGAATTCAATTCAAATTTCAACAAGTTTGGACTGTTGGAATTAGAATTGAATTGGAATTGTAAAAACATGTAATCTTTAGAATTTAATTGGAATTCAATATTTGTACATTTCCCAGTTAATATACAAAAATTGACAGCATGATTTATTTTAAATAATATCAACTTGTATTTCTATATTTCCAGTATAGCTAAGCTGTATGAACAGTGGCATCATGAAAGCCTGAAGGAATTAAATTGGAATTGGAATTTGTCTGGTATAATATTGAATTGGGAAAATTAATTATTGAAATTTACTTGAATTGTAATTGAGAATTATTTATATTTTGTTTGAATTCAAAGACTGACCTGGAATTAGATTGTAATTAGTGGAATTAACTGGAACCCTGGATAATACAGGTGCAACTGTTGTTCATTTCAAAATCGCTTTGTGTATTTATGCAGAGTAAAAGCATTAACGATGTGACACTAGTGATTTGTGTTTCACTGTTACCCACCTCACCTGTGTTTCTAATCTGTTTCTAAATTTCTTTATTCAAAAACTCAATCATGGACACTCTTACTGACAGTTGTGGCTGCTTTGTGTGATGTATTGTTGTCTCTAACTTCTTGACCTTTGTGCTGTTGACTGTGCCCAGTAATGTTTGTACCATGTTTTGTGCTGCTACCATGTTGTGTTGCTACCATGTTGTTGTCATGTTGTGTTGCTACCATGCTGTATTGTCATGTGTTGCTGCCTTGCTATGTTGTTTTCTTAGGTCTCTCTTTATGTAGTATTGTGTTGTCTCTCTTGTTGTGATGTGTGTTTTGTCCTATATTTATATGTATTTAAAATAAAAATGTATCCCAGGCCCCGTCCCCGCAGGAGGCCTTTTGCCTTTTGGTAGGCCGTCATTGTAAACAAGAATGTGTTCTTAACTGACTGCCTGGTTAAATAAAGGTTCAATTAAAATTCCAGGGGCAATGTCTAGGCTACTTTGAGGGATTCATTTTTTGTGAACAATAAACGGTCAACAACAATAACGGTGAAATGCCTTGTGCAATGTTTCCCCTTGGTTAAACCTCTCCACTCATTCCCCATAGTGACCCTTCCCTATACCCTAATAGTTGTGCAATGTTTCCCCTTGGTTAAAACTCTCCACTCATTCCCCATAGTGACCCTTCCCTATACCCTAATAGTTGTGCAATGTTTCCCCTTGGTTAAAACTCTCCACTCATTCCCCATAGTGACCCTTCCCTATACCCTAATAGAGTGATGGAATTACAGGCTATAGTGAGGCTGGTGTTAAACACATCTAATGTTGCCAACTGTTCTTGAATGCACATCTTAAAATGTATTTTGATGTTTTGAAAGTCCTATTGCAAATGTTACTGCAAGTGAGCAAACTATCTCTACTATCTGTTGACTCCTCTTCAAAACAACACTGTATTATATCCAGAGGCTTATGAACTGCCATGCAACAAGCATTTACTCAACTGTTTTCATTCTGACACTTACACTGTAATAGCTGTACTAACAGTGGATCTATAATTCATTTAGATAAAAAACAAGTAGAACAGTGATGTCTTGCCAGGGCAAGTTGACTTGAATGTTCCCTCTCTTGAGGAAGCAATAGACATGATACTGTATTGATCACATGTACATACAGTAAGTACATAATATAAGTGAAATTGTCCCAATACTTTTGGTCCCCTAAAATGGGGGGACGATGTACAAAAAGTTATGTTCTTTTTATACTGTTTACCGGATATGTATGAAAATACCCTCATATTAAAGCTGACAGGCTGCACTTTAACCTCCTAGTAATTGTATAATTTCAAATCCAAAGTGCAGGAGTACAGAGCCAAAACAACAAAACATGTGTCACTGTCCCATTACTTCTGGAGCTCACTGTATAACCCCTCAAAAGATACATACGCATTTAACAGCTTAAGATAAATATATAATCCTGTTGCATACTGTACCTGTTCTGTGTCTGCTTTCCTGGGCATTCTTTAATGGGACTGTTCTCTCCCTGTCCTACAGTATTATATGTGACTGTAATACCAGGTCAACACTAAACATTAACAACACAACGCTATCAATCTGGGATGAACAAACAGGCAGGACAGGCAAAAAAACAGGAACCTGGGGAGTGATGACAAAAATGAGAGGGGGAGACAGAGGGTGAGAAACAGACAGTACGATAGATCGAGATCGAAAGATAAGACACGGAATGAAAGAATGAATCAACCACAGGGAGAAAAGAGTATCTCTCTGTAGAGAAAGAAAGAGAGAGAAATAGAAAGAGAGACAGCGTGAGAGAGTCTGAGACCTGTGATACATCTATCACTGAGAGCCTATCACTCTTCATCTGTCAGCCTGTGTTTGTCCTGTGTCACTGTGTGACCCTGTGTGTGGAGTCATACACTGTACACTCCACTCAATACACTGATAACCCATTCACTACTATTCCACACACATACTCACCATGCCAAATGACTCAATACGCGCAAAGCCAGAGAGAAACTAGCTCAGGGTTCAATCCTACCTATTTTTTTTATATTGAAATACATACAAGTGGTATCCAAGAAACACTCACTTCAAAACCAACCTGATGTGGGAGTTGTAAGGGCCTCTATGTGCCTCAACTAGAAGATTAACAGTCAATCACTATGTCCATCAGTAACAACACTGAACGGAAGAGAGGAGGTATAGAACCGCTTAGAATGAACAGGGAAGAAACTTTCGATGACTTTAGGGAGGGGAGAGCTGGAGAGAGGGAAAGAGAAGTAGATAGAGAGAGAAATAGAGAGGGGTCGCGAGAGACTCGGAGGGAGAGAGAGGGTTGGGGTGTAGAGAGAGACTCAGGGAGAGAAAGAGAGAGAGAGAGAGAGAGAGAGAGAGAGAGAGAGAGAGAGAGAGAGAGAGAGAGAGAGAGAGAGAGAGAGAGAGAGAGAGAGAGAGAGAGAGATAATATATTTCACTTGATTTGGCAATGTAAACATATTTTTCCCATGTCAATAAAGCCCCCCCCCCCCCCCCCTTGAATTTAATTGAGAGAGAGACTCACAGAGAGAGTGAGAGCTGCTAACAGATTCAGAGAGTGAAGGGCAGGGTGACATTCAGAGTTAATTAAAAAAGAATAATAACAACAGATTCCTGGGTCCCTGGTGAGTGTGTGTCTGTGTGGTGCCCCATGTCCTAATCTCTGCATCTGTCCGTCAGTGACTGGGGCAGATTATATTATTAACCTTGTGTCCCAAGACAGGGCTATATTGTCATATATATTGCTGACCACACATGCACATGCACGCACGCACGCACGCATGCACGCACACACACACGCACGCACACACACACGCACGCGCGCGCGCATGCACACGGGTAATACATGGGTAATCTATAATACCAAGGTACGGGAAACCCACCCCTGTAGAAAATCATTGGCTCCAATAACAACACTCCCGTAACAATTTAGAGCATGCAAGTAAACCCTAACAGACAACCTGTAAGGATAACCACACTGTTTTAGGACTTCACCTATAAGGATAACCACACTGTTTTAGGACTTCACCTATAAGGATAACCACACTGTTTTAGGACTTCACCTATAAGGGTAAAACCACACTGTTTTAGGACTTCACCTATAAGGGTAAAACCACACTGTTTTAGGACTTCACCTATAAGGATAACCACACTGTTTTAGGACTTCACCTATAAGGATAACCACACTGTTTTAGGACTTCACCTATAAGGGTAAAACCACACTGTTTTAGGACATCCCCTATAAGGGTAAAACCACACTGTTTAAGGACTTCACCTATAAGGGTAAAACCACACTGTTTTAGGACTTCACCTATAAGGGTAAAACCACCCTGTTTTAGGACTTCACCTATAAGGGTAAAACCACACTGTTTTAGGACTTCACCTATAAGGGTAAAACCACACTGTTTTAGGACTTCACCTATAAGGGTAACCACCCTGTTTTAGGACTGCACCTATAAGGATAACCACACTGTTTTAGGACTTCACCTATAAGGGTAAAACCACACTGTTTTAGGACATCCCCTATAAGGGTAAAACCACACTGTTTAAGGACTTCACCTATAAGGGTAAAACCACACTGTTTTAGGACTTCACCTATAAGGGTATAACCACACTGTTTTAGGACTTCACCTATAAGGGTATAACCACACTGTTTTAGGACTTCACCTATAAGGGTAAAACCACACTGTTTTAGGACTTCACCTATAAGGATAACCACACTGTTTTAGGACTTCACCTATAAGGGTAAAACCACACTGTTTTAGGACTTCAACTATAAGGGTAAAACCACACTGTTTTAGGACTTCACCTATAAGGATAACCACACTGTTTTAGGACTTCCCCTATAAGGGTAAAACCACACTGTTTTTGGACTTCACCTATAAGGGTAAAACCACACTGTTTTAGGACATCCCCTATAAGGATAACCACACTGTTTTAGGACTTCACCTATAAGGGTAAAACCACACTGTTTTAGGACATCCCCTATAAGGATAACCACACTGTTTTAGGACTTCACCTATAAGGATAACCACACTGTTTTAGGACATCCCCTATAAGGGTAAAACCACACTGTTTTAGGACTTCACCTATAAGGGTAAAACCACATTTTTAAGGACATCCCCTATAAGGGTAAAACCACACTGTTTTAGGACATCCCCAAGAGTCAATGTTTCATGCACCATAGTTTAAAGGTAATATTCCAAACTCTGTGCAATATCTCTTCGCACATATCTTAAACACAATGTACATGTTTTCTTTAGTTGATTGAATGAAATATTGATTTTCTTAAGACATTTATATGCCAAGCAGTTTAAATTGAGAACATAACATTTTTTGAGAACACAAAATTGAGACCACTTGGCCACATGTAAATAAATATGTAACATTCTAACATAAACAATGTCAACATGACTTCTCAATAATTGGCAATTATGTGATGTTATAACATAATAAAGAAACATAAATAGGACTAGTAAAATATCAAGAAAGGTCTTACCAGAATCTGGTCTAAGTTCAGACCTGTCTGAAAAGTGTTGATGCGCTCCTGCATCTTCCCTCCTCTCTTCTCAGGTGCTGTGTGATGTCACTCTGTCCTTCCTCTCTCTAATATACATTGTATATAACCTCTATCTGGATGTTACATCTGTCCTTTCTGTCCTTTAAGACATCCTTGTAAGAGTGACTGTACCTGCCTTCTTTTTGTCCAAGGGGAGGTAGTACAGTATCGTCCCCAATGACTTACAGGTATGGTCAATTAAGTACAACACACACACACACACAGTCTTGTTTAACTAGCCTTGTGAGGACGCACAATTCAGTCCCATTCAAAATCCAATTTTCCCTAACCATTAACCCTAACCCTGAACCTAACCCTAGCTCCTAACACTAACCCTAAACCTAATTCTAATCCTAACAGTAATTCTAACCTTAACCCTAAACCTCCTAGATATAGCATTTGACCTTGTAGGGGCTAACAAAATGGGTTGACAATAGGTTGTCAACAGCTATTCATTCTCCTAGGTCTATTCCCTATAAGCCAGTTGGCCAGTCAGCCAGTCAGTCTAGGAGACTCCAGCTATCCAGTCCAAGATTATAAAACTAACTAGGGACACTTCGCAGGGCATGAATGGAAGTAACCAACAATGCAGCTAAAAAAAATAGAGTTAAAAAATATTTACCAAATAAACGAAAGTAAAAGAAAATTTAATCAACCAAAAAGTAACACAATACATTTTCATAACAATAACGAGGCTATATACAAGCGGTACCAGTACAGAGTCAATGTGCAGGGTACAGGTTAGTCGAGATAATGTGTAAAGTGCAGAGATAATAAACAGTGTGTAGTGTAAAAACAACGGGTGGGGTGTAAATAGTCCGGGTGGCCATTTGATTAGTTGTTCAGCAGTCTGATGGCTTGGGGATAGAAGCTGTTAAGGAGCCTTTTGGTTCTAGACTTGGCGCTCTGGTACCGCTTGCCATGCAGTAGCAGAGAGAACAGTCTATGACTTTGGTGACTGGAGCCTTTGACAATTTTCTGGGCCTTCCTCTGACATCACCTTGTATAGAGGTCCTGGATGTCAGGAAGCTTGGCCCCAGTGATGTACTGGGGCATAATGGGTGGAAGGGTAGCCTAGTGGTTAGAGTGTTGGACTTGTAACTGAAAGGTTGCCAGATCAAATCCCTGAGCTGACAAGGTAAAAATCTGTTCTTCTGCCCCTGAACAAGGCAGTTCCTAGGCTGTCATTGAAAATAAGAATTTGTTCTTAACTGACTTGCCTAGTTAAATAAATATTCATTTTAAAGTATGCACTACCCTCTGTTGCGCCTTCCAGTCAGATGCAGAGCAGTTGCCATACTAGGCGGTGATGCAACCGGTCATGCTCTTGATGGTGCAGCTGTAGAAAATGTTGAGGATCTGGGGACCCGTGCCAAATCTTTTCAGTCTCCTGAGGGGAAAATGGTGTTGCCGTGACCTCTTCACAACTGTCTTGGTGTGATTGGACCATGATAGTTTGTTGGTGATGTGGACACCAAGGAACTTGAAGCTCTCAAGCTCTCAACTTGAAGCTCTCAAGCTCTCAAGCTCTCAGCTCCAGTTTAGTCCTGTCAATCCTATAGTCCACGATCAGCTAATTTATCTTGCTCACATTGAGTGAGAGATTGTTGTCCTGGCACCACAGTACCAGGTCTCTGACCTCCTCCCTATAGGCTGTTTCATTATTGTCTGTGATCAAGCCTGTTGTGTCATCAGCATACTCAATGATGGTGTTGGAGTCGTGCTTGGCCATGCAGTCGTGAGTGAACAGGGAGTACAGGATGGGACTAAGTACACACCCCTGAGGGGCCCCAGTGTTGAGGATCAACGTGGCAGATGTGTTGTTGCCTACCCTTACCACCTGGGGGCAGCCCGTCAGGAAGTCCAGGGTCCAGTTGCAGAGGGAGGTGTTTAGTCCCAGGGTCCTTGGCTCAGTGATGAGCTTTGTGGGCACTATGGTGTTGAACGCTGAGTTGTAGTCAATGAACAGCATTCTCACATAGGTGTTCCTTTTGTCCAGTTGGGAAAGGCCAGTGTGGAGTGCGATTGAGATTGCGTCATCTGTGGATCTGTTGTGAGTTATGTGAATTAGGTGGGTCTAGGGATTCTGGCATAATGGTGTTGATGTGAGCCATGACCAGCCTTTCAAAGCACTTCATGTCTACCGACGTGAGTGCTACGGGTCGGTAATCATTTAGGCAGGTTACCTTCGCTTTCTTGGGCACGGGGACTATGGGGGTCTGTTTGTGAATGTTGACCTGTTTAATGGTCTTGCTCACATCGGCTACGGAGAGCGTGATCACAGTCGTCTGGAACAGTTGGTGCTCTCATGCATGCTTCAGTTTTGCTTACCTTGAAGCGAGCATAAAAGGCATTTAGCTCATCTGGTAGGCTCGCGTCACTGGGCAGTTCGCTGGCCTTATACAGCTCGTTGAGTGCGGTCTTAGTGCTAGCATTGGTTTGTGGTGGTAAATAGATGGCTACAAATAATATAGATGAGAACTCTCTTGGTAGATAGTGTGGTCTACAGCTTATCATGAGATATTCTACCTCAAGCGAGCAATACCGCGAGACTTCTTTAATATTAGACATAGCCCACCAGCAGTGACAAATAGACCCACACCCCCACCCCCACCCCTCGTCTTACCAGACGTAGCTGCTCTGTCCCGCCGAAACACGGACAAGCCAGCCAGCTCTATATTATCCGTGTAGTCGTTCAGCCAGGTCTCTGTTATACATAATATATGATTTGATTTGAGTTAGGAAACTAATTTGTGACTGACAGTATTGGAAATATAATATATGCATAAAAAGGTACAGACGTACAAGGTAAAGTACCGTACACACCTATTGGGATGGTTTTATTTTATTTTATTTGTATTTAACCTTTATTTAACTAGGCAAGTCAGTTAAGAACAAATTATTATTTACAAAAACGGCCTAGGAACAGTAGGATAACTACCTTGTTCAGGGGCAAAACAACAGATGTTTACCTTGTCAGCTCAGGGATTCGATTACTGGCCCAACACTCTAACCACTAGGCTAACTGCAGCCCTATTCTCTCCATCTCTCAAAACAATCTCACCTATTCCCCCTCCTCCCTTTCACCCCCCGCCAAACTTTCCCTCTCACCACCCCTCTACCCTGTCTCCCCCTTAACCCTCGCATGCTGGGGTGAAACCCAACTCTGGGTTAAATTTAGAGCCAATGTGACTCAATGCTCACTGAGACACTTCTCCGCAAACCTCTCTCTCTCTCTCTCTCTCTCTCTCTCATTCTCTCTCTCTCTCTCTCTCAATCACTCAGTCTAAGCCGTTTCATATCATTAACAACTGTTATTGACCAATAATAACCATATATACAGTAATTAAATTGTAAGATCTGTGTATTAACCTAATTAGACCCTTTAGTACAGATAGTTATGTAGTATTCACCTAGATATGACATTTTATTTAACCATGGTGAAAAAGACAAAACAGGTGACCAAAACATTCCAAATGTCGGATGGATCTTCTCACCCATGATGTGATGTCTCCATACCAGGCTTCTCAAAATATAGCCTACTGACTGACTATAGCCTACTGACCCAGACTATAGCCTACTGACTGACTATAATCTACTGACCCAGACTATAGCTTACTGACTGACTATAGCCTACTGACTGATTATAGTCTACTGACTGACAATAGCTTACCGACTGACTACAGCTTACTGGCTGTCTATAGCCCACTGACTGACTATAGCCTACTGACTGACTATAGCTTACTGACTGACTATAGCTTACTGATTGACTATAGCCTACTGACCCAGGTTATAGCCTAGTAACCCAGGTTATAGCTTACTGACTGACTATATCCTACCAACTGACTATAGCCTACTGACTGACTATAGCCTACTGACTGACTATAGCCTACTGACTGACTATAGCCTACTGACCCAGACTACAGCCTAAGGACCCAGGTTATAGGTTACCGACTGACTATAGCCTACTGACTGACAATAGCCTACTGACTGGCTATAGCCTACTGTCTGACTATAGCCTACTGACTGACTATAGCCTGCTGACCCAGACTACAGTCTAAGGACCCAGGTTATAGGTTACTGACTGACTATAGCCTACTGACTGACTATAGCTTACTGACTGACAATAGCTTACTGACTGACTATAGCTTACTGACCGACTATAGCCTACTGACTGACTATAGCTTACTGACTGACAATAGCTTACTGACTGACTATAGCTTACTGACTGACAATAGCTTACTGACTGACTATAGCTTACTGACTGACTACAGCCTACTGACTGACTATAGCTTACTGACTATAGCTTACTGATTGACTATAGCCTACTGACCCACACTACAGCCTAAGGACCCAGGTTATAGCTTACTGACTGACTATAGCCTACTGACTGACAATAGCCTACTGACTGACTATAGCCTAATGACTGACTATAGCTTACTGACTGACTATAGCCTACTGACTGACTATAGCCTACTGACCCAGACTACAGCCTAAGGACCCAGGTTATAGCTTACTGACTGACTATAGTCTACTGACTGACTATAGCCTACTGACCGACTATAGCCTACTGAATGACTATAGTCTACTGACTGACTATAGCCTACTGACTGACTATAGCCTACTGACTAACTATAGTCTGCTGACTGACTATAGCCCACTGACTGACTATAGTCTACTGACTGACTATAGCCTACTGACTGACAATAGCTTACTGACTGACTATAGCTTACTGACTGACTATAGCTTACTGACTGACAATAGCGTAATTACTAACTATAGCCTACTGACCGACTATAGCCTACTGACTAACTATAGTCTATTGACTGACCTTAGCCTACTGACTGACTATAGTCTACTGACTGACTATAGCCTACTGACTGACTATAGACTACTGACTGACTATAGCCTACTGACTGACTATAGCCTACTGACCCAGACTACAGCCTAAGGACCCAGGTTATAGATTCTGACTGACTATAGCCTACTTACTGACAATAGCCTACTGACTGACTATAGCCTACTGACTGACTATAGCCTAATGATCCAGGTTATAGCCTATTGAGCTGGGTTATTGCCCACTGACTGACTATACCTTACTGACTGACAATAGTCTACTGACTGACTATAGCCTACTGACTGACTATAGCCTACTGACTGACTATAGTCTGCTGACTGACTATAGTCTACTGACTGACTATAGCCTACTGACTGACTATAGCCTACTGACTGACTTTAGCTTACTGAATGACTATAGCTTACTGACTGACTATAGCTTACTGACTGACAATAGCGTAATTACTGACTACAGCCTACTGACTGACTATAGCTTACTGACTGACTGTAGTCTACTGACTGACTATAGCTTACTGAATTACTATAGCTTACTGACTGACTATACCCTACTGACCCAGGTTATAGCCTAGTGACCCAGGTTATAGCTTACTGACTGACTATAGCCTACTGACTGACTATAGTCTACTGACTGACTATAGCCTACTGACTGACTATAGTCTACTGACTGACTATAGCCTACTGACTGACTATAGCCTACTGACTGACTATAGACTACTGACTGACTATAGCCTACTGACTGACTATAGCCTACTGACCCGGACTACAGCCTAAGGACCCAGGTTATAGCTTACTGACTGACTATAGCCTACTGACTGACTATAGCCTACTGACTGACTATATCCTACTGACTGACAATAGCTTACTGACTGACTATAGCCTACTGACTGACTATAGCCTACTGATCCAGGTTATAGCCTATTGGCCCAGGTTATAGCCTACTGACTGACTATAGCCTACTGACTGACTATAGGCTACTGACTGACTTTAGCCTACTGACTGACTATACCTTACTGACTGACAATAGCCTACTGACTGACTATAGCCTACTGACTGACTTTTGCCTACTGATCCAGGTTATAGCCTATTGACCCAGGTTATACCTTACCGACTGACTATAGCCTACTGACTGACTATAGCCTACTGACTGACTATAGCCTACTGACTGACTATAGCCTACTGCCCCAGACTACAGCCTAAGGACCCAGGTAATAGGTTACTGACTGACTATAGCCTACTGACTGACAATAGCCTACTGACTGACTATAGTCTACTGACTGACTATAGCCTACTGACTGACTCTAGCCTACTGACCCAGACTACAGTCTAAGGACCCAGGTTATAGGTTACTGACTGACTATAGCCTACTGACTGACTATAGCTTACTGACTGACAATAGCTTACTGACTGACAATAGCTTACTGACTGACTATAGCCTACTGACTGACTATAGCTTAATGACTGACAATAGCTTACTGACTGAATATAGCTTACTGACTGACTATTGCTTACTGACTGACTATAGCTTACTGATTGACTATAGCCTACTGACTGACTATAGCCCACTGACTGACTATAGCCTACTGACCCAGGTTATAGCCTAGTGACCCAGGTTATAGTTACTGACCGACTATACCCTACTGACTGACTATAGCCTACTGAGTGACTATAGCCTACTGACTGATTATGGCCTACTGACTGACTATGGTCTACTGACTGACTATAGCCTACTGACTGACTATAACCTACTGAATGACTATAGTCTACTGACTGACTATAGCCTACTGACTGACTATAGCCTACTGACTGACAATGGTCTGCTGACTGACTATAGCCTACTGACTGACTATAGCCTACTGACCCAGACTACAGCCTAAGGACCCAGGTTATAGCTTACTGACTGACTATAGCCTACTGACTGACTATAGCCTACTGACTGACTATAACCTACTGAATGACTATAGTCTACTGACTGACTATAGCCTACTGACTGATTATGGCCTACTGACTGACTATAGTCTACTGACTGACTATAGCCTACTGACTGACTATAGCCTACTGACTGACTATAGCCTACTGATCCAGGTTATAGCCTATTTACCCAGGTTATAGCTTACTGACTGACTATAGCCTACTGACTGACTATAGCCTACTGACTGACTTTAGCCCACTGACTGACTATACCTTACTGACTGACAATAGCCTACTGACTGACTATAGCCTACTGACTGACTATAGTCTACTGACTGACTTTAGCCTACTGACTGACTATACCTTACTGACTGACTATAGCCTACTAACTGACTATAGTCTACTGACTGACTTTAGCATACTGACTGACTATACCTTACTGACTGACAATAGCCTACTGACTGACTATAGCCTACTGACCGACTATAGCCTACTGATCCAGGTTATAGCCTATTGACCCAGGTTATAGCTTACTGACTGACTATATCTACCGACTGACTATAGCCTACTGACTGACTATAGCCTACTGACTGACTATAGTCTACTGACTGACTATACCTTACTGACTGACAATAGCCTACTGACTGACTATAGTCTACTGACTGACTATAGCCTACTGATCCAGGTTATAGCCTATTGAGCCAGGTTATAGCCTACTGACTGACTATAGCCTACTGACTGACTATAGTCTACTGACTGACTTTAGCCTACTGACTGACTATAGACTACTGATCCAGGTTATAGCCTATTGACCCAGGTTATAGCTTACTGACTGACTATCGCCTACTGACTGACTATAGGCTACTGACTGACTATAGTCTACTGACTGACTATAGCTTACTGACTGACTATAGCCTACTGAATGACTATATCCTACTGACTGACTATAGCCTACTGACCCATGTTATAGCCTACCGACTGACTATTGCCTACTGACTGACTGTAGTCTACTGATAGACTATAGCCTACTGACTGACTATAGTCTACTGACTGACTATAGCCTACTGACTGACTATAGCCTACTGACTGACTATAGTCTACTGTCTGAGTATAGTCTACTGACTGACTATAGTCTACTGACTGACTATAGCCTACTGACTGTCTATAGTCTACTGACTGACTATAGCCTACTGATCCAGGTTATAGCCTATTGAGCCAGGTTATAGCCTACTGACTGACTATAGCCTACTGACTGACTATAGTCTACTGACTGACTTTAGCCTACTGACTGACTATACCTTACTGACTGACAATAGCCTACTGACTGACTATAGACTACTGATCCAGGTTATAGCCTATTGACCCAGGTTATAGCTTACTGACTGACTATCGCCTACTGACTGACTATAGGCTACTGACTGACTATAGTCTACTGACTGACTATAGTCTACTGACTGACTATAGCCTACTGACTGACTATAGCCTACTGACTGACTATAGCTTACTGACTGACTATAGCTTACTGACTGACTGTAGCCTACTGACTGACTATAGCTTACTGACTGACGATAGTCTACTGACTGACTATAGCTTACTGACTGACTATAGCCTACTGAATGACTATATCCTACTGACTGACTATAGCCTACTGACCCATGTTATAGCCTACCGACTGACTATTGCCTACTGACTGACTGTAGTCTACTGATAGACTATAGCCTACTGACTGACTATAGCCTACTGACTGACTATAGTCTACTGACTGAGTATAGTCTACTGACTGACTATAGTCTACTGACTGACTATAGCCTACTGACTGTCTATAGCCTACTGACTGACTATAGCTTTCTGACTGACTATAGCTTGCTGACTGACTGTAGCCTACTGACTGACTATAGCTTACTGACTGACTGTAGCTTACTGGCTGACTATAGTCTACTGACTGACTATAGCCTACTGACCCAGGTTATAGCCTACTGACTGACTATAGCCTACTGACTGACTATAGCCTACTGACCCAGGTTATAGCCTACTGACTGACTATAGCCTTCTGACTGACTATAGTCTACTGACAGACTATAGCCTACTGACTGACAACAGCCTACTGACCCAGACTATAGTCTACTGACTGACTATAGCCTACTGACCCATGTTATAGCCTACCGACTGACTATAGCCTACTGACTGACTGTAGTCTACTGATAGACTATAGCCTACTGACTGACTATAGTCTACTGACTGACTATAGCCTACTGACTGACTATAGCCTACTGACTGACTATAGTCTACTGACTGAGTATAGTCTACTGACTGACTATAGTCTACTGACTGACTATAGCCTACTGACTGACTATAGCCTACTGACTGACTATAGCTTTCTGACTGACTATAGCTTGCTGACTGACTGTAGCCTACTGACTGACTATAGCTTACTGACTGACTGTAGCTTACTGGCTGACTATAGTCTACTGACTGACTATAGCCTACTGACCCAGGTTATAGCCTACTGACTGACTATAGCCTACTGACTGACTATAGCCTACTGACCCATGTTATAGCCTACTGACTGACTATAGTCTACTGACTGACTATAGTCTACTGACAGACTATAGCCTACTGACTGACAACAGCCTACTGACCCAGACTATAGTCTACTGACTGACTATAGCCTACTGACACAGGTCATAGCCTACTTGCCTAGACTTTTAACCAGACTATAGCCTACTGACCCAGACCATAGTCTACTGACTGACTATTCAGGCTGATGTTTTTGTGTTAATGGAGCAGAACATTAAGCGATTTACTTCCAGGTCACACAGCTGTGTTGACCCCTGGCCTGGCTGACAGAGGATGTGACCTCTGGAGCTGTGCTGACAGACAAACACCAACAGAAAGACACTGTCTGTGTCTCTGTGTGTGTACAGAGAACAGCGCAAACTGCGCAAACAGCGCAAACTGGCTCTAAACAGAACAGAAAGAGGAGTGGGAGGCCTCGGTGCAGAAATGAGCAAGAAGACAAGTACATTAGAGTGTCAATTATGAGAAACAGACGCCCCACAAGTCCTCAACTGGCAGCTTCATTAAATAGTACCTGCAAAACACCAGTCTCAATGTCAACTTTTGCACACAATGTAAAAAGACTCATTTTGTTTTTTTCCTACTGTGTTATTGACTTGTTTATTGTTTACTCCATGTGTAACTCTGTGTTGTTGTCTGTTCACACTGCTATGCTTTATCTTGGCCAGGTCGTAGTTGTAAATGAGAACTTGTTCTCAACTAGCCTACCTGGTTAAATAAAGGTTAAATTAAATTAAATTAAACAGTGAAGAGGCGACTCCGGAATGCTGGCCAGTTGAGGACTTGTGAGGCGTCTGTTTCTGTGAAGGGAGTAGTACACAGCGTTGTACGAGATCTTCAGTTTTTTGGCAATTTCTTACATGGAATAGCCTTCATTTCTCAGAACAAGACTGACCAGTTTCAGAAGAAAGTTCTTTGTTTCTGACCATTTTGAGCCTGTAATCGAAACCCATAAATGCTGATGCTCCAGATATACAACTAGACTAAAGAAGGCCAGTTTTATTGCTTCTTTAATCAGAACAACAGTTTAACAGCTGTGTTAACATAATTGCAAAATAGTTTTCTAATGATCAATTAGCATTTTAAAATGATAAACATGGATTAGCTAACACAACGTGCAATTGGAACACAGGAGTGATGGTTGCTGATAATGGGCCTCTGTACACCTATGTAAATATTCCTTAAAAATCTGCCGTTTTCAGCTACGATAGTCATTTACAACATGAACAATATCTACACTGTATTTCTGATCAATTTGATGTTATTTTAATGGATAATTTATTTTGTTGCTTTTCTTTCAAAAACAAGGAAATGTCTAAGTGACCCCAAACTTTTGTATGGTAGTGTATGTGTGTGTGTGTGTGTGTGTGTGTGTGTGTGTGTGTGTGTGTGTGTGTGTGTGTGTGTGTGTGTGTGTGTGTGTGTGTGTGTGTGTGTGTGTGTGTGTGTGTGTGTGTGTGTGTGTGTGTGTGTGTGTGTGTGACCAGGAAATGAAAACCTGTATAGATAATCTGCTCCTCTTACAACATGGGACACACCTCACTGCATAAGCCAAGTCCACCATCCTCAGAAGGGGTTTAGCTAGCTTACTTCAAAATCTTGTAGGAAATTATCCCCGGCTGTGTTAAGGCATTGAATAAATAAACAGTTTTAAGATAGTGTACCAGTTTCAACAGCTCAACACACCCTTCTCCCACTTTTCTCTCCCCCTCTGTAACCCACCATAGCTATCATAACACACACACACACACACACACACTCTCTCTCTCACAGACACACACACAGCCCCATCATAGTGATCATCCCTGTGTGATAGACGTGGGTACCTCCAGTGGGGGGATATTAAGCCTGTAAATAGTGTGACTAATTTAGATGTCTTATTTTTATCTGACCTCTGGTACCATAGACACTCTGCTATGGCCAGGGATTAAGGATTTGCCGTGGGCAAGAGGCCACCACGTCTCTGCAACCTCCAAGACGGAGAGAGGGAGGAGAAGAGGGAGAGGGGAAAGACACAGGAGAGAAGATGAGGGGGACAGAGGAAGGAGAGGGGCCTCCTTGGGTAGACCTCAACTCTATCCTAGCACCTCCAAGGGAAAGAAAGAGAGAAGAGGAGAGGAAAGAGAGGAAGAGTAGAGAGAGAAGGAGAGGGAGAAGAGGGGGAATTGAGGCAGCCTTAGGCAGCTTTCCAACCATTCAGCCATTACAATGAGCCCGTCCTCCTATAGCTCCTCCCACCAGCCTCCATTGATGATGATTTAAAATGATGAAGCTGAGGAGAAGGTGACATGACCATAGCAATACAATGAATAGAACGGGCTTGGAACCTCTAACCCTGGAAATGAGACTGGTAAACTCATGGGTACACTCCCAATGGCTGCCTGGTACTGTGATGCAATCATTTCCATGGTAATGTAGAATGCTCATTCAAAGGATGCTAACTGATGCTGCTCATTTAATGAGATGCGTTTTTTGAAATGTCAGTTGAATTGATTCAACAATTCACAGCATAGATTGATGGGTACACTTTATGCTTTGCTCCTATGGGTAACTCAAAATGGCTCCGAGTCCACCCATTTTGTCATCATTGACTTGAATGGGGACACCTGTTCTATTCATAATTCTTCTATGGACATAACTTCATCCCTCCACGTGTTCACAGGGAAGTGATGCTGTATAAATAGATTGAACCTGTCTGCTCACATTTCCTGCTATAGGAATATCTATTTATATCCATGAAAACAGTGATAGCTTTACAAGACTGAAGTCTTAGGAGCATACCAGAGATGGATATCAATTAGAGGGATCTTAACTTTTCCCATACACTGAGTATACAAAACATTAAGAACACCCGCTCTTCCCATGACATAGACTGACCAGGTGAATCAAGGGGAAAACTATGATCCATTATTGATGTAACTTGTTAAATCCTGTTGCGGCTTCTTCACCACACTGTCTGTGTGGGTGGACCATTTCAGATTGTCAGTGATGTGTACGCCGAGGAACTTGAAGCTTTCCACCTTCTCCACCCTGTCGATGTGGATGGGGGAGTGCTCCCTCTGCTGTTTCCTGAAGTCCACGATCAGCTCCTTCATTTTGTTGACTTTGAGGGAGAGGTTATTTTACTGGCACCACACCACCAGGGCCCTCACCTCCTCCTTGTAGGCTGTCTCGTCATTATTGGTAATCAGGCCTACTACTGTTGTGTTCTCTTCAAACTTGATGATTGAGTTGGAGGCATGCGTGGCCACCCAGTCATGGGTGAACAGGGAGTACAGGAAGGGGCTGAACACACATCCTTGTGGGGCCCATGGGTTGAGGATCAGCGAAGTAGAGGTGTTGTTTCCTACCTTCACCACCTGGGGGCGGCCCGTCAGAAAGTCCAGGACCCAGTTGCACAGAGTGGCGTTCAGAACAAGGGCCCCGAGCTTGATGATGAGCTGGGAGGGTACTGTGGTGTTGAAGGATGATCTATAGTCAATGAACAGCATTCTTACGTAGGTATTCCTCTTGTCCAGATGGGATAGGACAGTGTGCAGTGTGATGGCGATTGCATCGTCTGTGTATCTATTGGGGCGGTAAGCAAATTGAAGTGGGTCTGGGGTGGCAGGTAAGTTAGAGGTGATATGATTCTTAACTAGCCTCTCAAAGCACTTAATGATGACAGAAGTGAGTGCTACTTGGCGATAGTCATTTAGTTCAGTTACCTTTGCTTTCTTGGGTACAGGAACGATGGTGGACATCTTGAAGGAAGTGTGGACAGCAGACAGGGATAAGGAGAGATTGAATATGTCTGTAAACACTCCAGCCAGCTGGTCTGCGCATACTCTGAGGACGTGGCTAGGGATGCCATCTGGGCTGGCAGCCTAGCGAGGGTTAACACGCATAAATGTCTTACTCATGTCTGGCCACGGAGAACGAGAGCACACAGTCGTTGGGAGAGGGCTGCGTCGGTGGCACTGTGCTTTAAAAATTATATTCAACCTTTATTTAACCAGGAAAAGCCCATTGAGACCCAGAAACTATTTTTCAAGGGAGACCTGGCCAAGAAGGCAGCAACAATCAATACATTACAAAATTAAAACATACAACAATACCATACAATATGATCCAGCCTTAAAAAGCATTTACACTCATCTGTAACAGTCTCCCATAAAAATGTAAAATTCATTCAGTGGCACTAATTTATCTAGATGAAGCATGAATTGTAGATTATTCCATGCGTCTGGTGCACAAGAAGAGAAGGCAGTCTTGCCTAATACTGTGAATGTCCTGGGGACTTTAAAAGTAGCAACCTCCTAGCAGACCAGGTATGGTAACTGCGGGTGGTGAAGGAGACCAGACTACAGAGGTAAAGAGGGAGTTTACCCAAAAGGGCTTTGTAGATGAACACATACAAATGTAGCTTTCTGCGCATATAAAGTGAGGTCCAACCTACCATTTGGTACAATGTGCAATGGTGAGTGAGTGACTTGGCATTTGTAATAAAGCTTAAGGATGCATGATAAACAGAGTCCAGTCTCTGTAAGACGGAGGAGGCAGCATGATAAACAGAGTCCAGTCTCTGTAAGACGGAGGAGGATGCATGATAAACAGAGTCCAGTCTCTGTAAGACGGAGGAGGCAGCATGATAAACAGAGTCCAGTCTCTGTAAGACGGAGGAGGCAGCATGATAAACAGAGTCCAGTCTCTGTAAGACGGAGGAGGTTACATGATAAACAGAGTCCAGTCTCTGTAAGACGGAGGAGGCAGCATGATAAACAGAGTCCAGTCTCTGTAAGACGGAGGAGGATGCATGATAAACAGAGTCCAGTCTCTGTAAGACGGAGGAGGCAGCATGATAAACAGAGTCCAGTCTCTGTAAGACGGAGGAGGCAGCATGATAAACAGAGTCCAGTCTCTGTAAGACGGAGGAGGCAGCATGATAAACAGAGTCCAGTCTCTGTAAGACGGAGAAGGCAGCATGATAAACAGAGTCCAGTCTCTGTAAGACGGAGGAGGCAGCATGATAAACAGAGTCCAGTCTCTGTAAGATGGAGGAGATTGCATGATAAACAGAGTCCAGTCTCTGTAAGACGGAGGAGGCTGCATGATAAACAGAGTCCAGTCTCTGTAAGACGGAGGAGGTTACATGATAAACAGAGTCCAGTCTCTGTAAGACGGAGGAGGCTGCATGATAAACAGAGTCCAGTCTCTGTAAGACGGAGGAGGTTGCATGATAAACAGAGTCCAGTCTCTGTAAGACGGAGGAGGTTGCATGATAAACAGAGTCCAGTCTCTGTAAGACGGAGGAGGTTACATGATAAACAGAGTCCAGTCTCTGTAAGATGGAGGAGATTGCATGATAAACAGAGTCCAGTCTCTGTAAGATGGAGGAGGTTGCATGATAAACAGAGTCCAGTCTCTGTAAGATGGAGGAGGTTGCATGATAAACAGAGTCCAGTCTCCGTAAGATGGAGGAGATTGCATGATAAACAGAGTCCAGTCTCTGTAAGATGGAGGAGGCTGCATGATAAACAGAGTCCAGTCTCTGTAAGACGGAGGAGGTTACATGATAAACAGAGTCCAGTCTCTGTAAGACGGAGGAGGATGCATGATAAACAGAGTCCAGTCTCTGTAAGACGGAGGAGGTTACATGATAAACAGAGTCCAGTCTCTGTAAGACAGAGGAGGTTACATGGTAAACAGAGTCCAGTCTCTGTAAGACGGAGGAGGCTGCATGATAAACAGAGTCCAGTCTCTGTAAGACGGAGGAGGTTACATGATAAACAGAGTCCAGTCTCTGTAAGACAGAGGAGGCTGGATGATAAACAGAGTCCAGTCTCTGTAAGACGGAGGAGGTTACATGATAAACAGAGTCCAGTCTCTGTAAGACGGAGGAGGTTGCATGATAAACAGAGTCCAGTCTCTGTAAGATGGAGGAGGTTGCATGATAAACAGAGTCCAGTCTCTGTAAGACGGAGGAGGTTACATGATAAACAGAGTCCAGTCTCTGTAAGACGGAGGAGGTTGCATGATAAACAGAGTCCAGTCTCTGTAAGATGGAGGAGGTTGCATGATAAACAGAGTCCAGTCTCTGTAAGACGGAGGAGGCAGCATGATAAACAGAGTCCAGTCTCTGTAAGACGGAGGAGGATGCATGATAAACAGAGTCCAGTCTCTGTAAGACGGAGGAGGCAGCATGATAAACAGAGTCCAGTCTCTGTAAGACGGAGGAGGCAGCATGATAAACAGAGTCCAGTCTCTGTAAGACGGAGGAGGCAGCATGATAAACAGAGTCCAGTCTCTGTAAGACGGAGAAGGCAGCATGATAAACAGAGTCCAGTCTCTGTAAGACGGAGGAGGCAGCATGATAAACAGAGTCCAGTCTCTGTAAGATGGAGGAGATTGCATGATAAACAGAGTCCAGTCTCTGTAAGACGGAGGAGGCTGCATGATAAACAGAGTCCAGTCTCTGTAAGACGGAGGAGGTTACATGATAAACAGAGTCCAGTCTCTGTAAGACGGAGGAGGCTGCATGATAAACAGAGTCCAGTCTCTGTAAGACGGAGGAGGTTGCATGATAAACAGAGTCCAGTCTCTGTAAGACGGAGGAGGTTGCATGATAAACAGAGTCCAGTCTCTGTAAGACGGAGGAGGTTACATGATAAACAGAGTCCAGTCTCTGTAAGATGGAGGAGATTGCATGATAAACAGAGTCCAGTCTCTGTAAGATGGAGGAGGTTGCATGATAAACAGAGTCCAGTCTCTGTAAGATGGAGGAGGTTGCATGATAAACAGAGTCCAGTCTCTGTAAGATGGAGGAGATTGCATGATAAACAGAGTCCAGTCTCTGTAAGATGGAGGAGGCTGCATGATAAACAGAGTCCAGTCTCTGTAAGACGGAGGAGGTTAC
This sequence comes from Salvelinus fontinalis, assembly GCF_029448725.1. Lineage (NCBI taxonomy): Eukaryota > Metazoa > Chordata > Actinopteri > Salmoniformes > Salmonidae > Salvelinus > Salvelinus fontinalis. The sequence goes on along the minus strand of NC_074670.1, from coordinate 17,124,834 downwards.
ATGATAAACAGAGTCCAGTCTCTGTAAGACGGAGGAGGATGCATGATAAACAGAGTCCAGTCTCTGTAAGACGGAGGAGGTTACATGATAAACAGAGTCCAGTCTCTGTAAGACAGAGGAGGTTACATGGTAAACAGAGTCCAGTCTCTGTAAGACGGAGGAGGCTGCATGATAAACAGAGTCCAGTCTCTGTAAGACGGAGGAGGTTACATGATAAACAGAGTCCAGTCTCTGTAAGACAGAGGAGGCTGCATGATAAACAGAGTCCAGTCTCTGTAAGACGGAGGAGGTTACATGATAAACAGAGTCCAGTCTCTGTAAGACGGAGGAGGTTGCATGATAAACAGAGTCCAGTCTCTGTAAGATGGAGGAGGTTACATGATAAACAGAGTCCAGTCTCTGTAAGACGGAGGAGGTTACATGATAAACAGAGTCCAGTCTCTGTAAGATGGAGGAGGTTGCATGATAAACAGAGTCCAGTCTCTGTAAGATGGAGGAGGTTGCATGATAAACAGAGTCCAGTCTCTGTAAGACGGAGGAGGTTGCATGATAAACAGAGTCCAGTCTCTGTAAGACGGAGGAGGCTGCATGATAAACAGAGTCCAGTCTCTGTAAGATGGAGGAGGTTACATGCACATACAACAAGTCACCATAATCAATTACAGAGAGAAAAGTGGCCTGAACAAGTTTCTTTCTTGCCAGAAGCGGGAAGCATGCCTTATTACAAAAATAAAAACTACATTTCAATTTAAGCTTTGTCACAAGATTATCCAAATGAACTTTAAAGGACAACTTGCCATCGAACCAAATACCTAGGTATTTGTAGGATGACACTTTCTCAATGGATAAGCCACCAGATGTGACAATGCTAACGTTCTCTGGCAGAGTTCTAGCTGTGGTAAAGGTCATGAATTTAGTTTTTTGTACATTCAAGACCAGTTTGAGACCATAAAGGGAAGCCTGCAATGACTGAAAAGCAGTCTGGAGCTCTTCAACAGCCTGAACCAGAGAAGGAGCACATGAATATATACAGTCGGAAGTTTACATACACCTTAGCCAAATACATTTAAACTCAGGTTCACACAATTGCTGACGTTTAATCCGAATAAAAATTCCCTGTTTTAGGTCAGTTAAAAGATAAACACTTTATTTTAAGAATGTGAAATGCCAGAATAATAGTAGAGATAATGTTTTATTTCAGCTTTAATTTATTTTGTCACATTCCCAGTGGGTCAGAAGTTTACATACACTCAATTACTCAAACGTCTCATTATACGTCACTTCCTCTTGAATTTGCAGACGTGTTGCTGTGCGTTTTGTTGCCAACTTTACTTTGCTAGCTGACAACTTTACGTTTTTTTTTTCTTTTTAATTACCGTTAATATTTTTTGTTTTTCCATCGCAACTTTTTTCCCTCATTCAACTTTTTCACTCCGGACGCTTTATCTGGACATGGTTCGTCAGCACCTTCAACAGCCGAAGCTAAGTAGTAACATTAACATGATGTCTTCTAATTGCAGTCGCTGTACTCATAATATACAGGAGAACGATCGCCTTATGGCGAGGATAGCTGTGCTGCAAGCCCAGCTTCAGACGCAATCGTTAGGCAAGGGTAATTTCAGTGTAGGAAAGGAAGAAACAGCGTCTGTGCCACCAGTAAGTACAGATAGTAACGTTAGTATAAATCCCCCCGCACAGTCCCCGCAGCCGGACAACTTTCTCATGGCTTCTGGAGGGAAATGCTGTTGGAATGCTCAACTGGTGTCGCTCATTCAGCCGACAGAAACTTTCAACCGGTTTTCCCCATTAAGTAGCGAGTCGGAGTCTGAGGCTGAGTCTTCTCTTGGCTCCAACCATTAGCTCTGACAAATTGAAAACCCTAGTCATTGGCGACTCCATTACCCGCAGTATTAGACTTAAAATGAATCACCCAGCGATCATACACTATTTATCAGGGGGCAGGGCTACCGACGCTAAGGCTAATCTGAAGATGGTGCTGGCTAAAGCTAAATCTGGCGAGCGTAGAGAGTATAGAGATATTGTTATCCACGTCGGCACCAACGATGTTAGGATGAAACAGTCAGAGGTCACCAAGTGCAACATAGCTTCAGCGTGTAAATCAGCTAGAAAGATGTGTCGGCATCGAGTAATTGTCTCTGGCCCCCTCCCAGTTAGGGGGAGTGATGAGCTCTACAGCAGAGTCTCACAACTCAATCGCTGGTTGAAAACTGTTTTCTGCCCCTCCCAAAAGATAGAATTTGTAGATAATTGGCCCTCTTTCTGGGACTCACCCACAAACAGGACCAAGCCTGACCTGCTGAGGAGTGACGGACTCCATCCTAGCTGGAGGGGTGCTCTCATCTTATCTACTAACATAGATAGGGCTCTAACTCCTCTAGCTCAACAATGAAATAGGGTGCAGGCCAGGCAGCAGGCTGTTAGCCAACCTGCCAGCTTAGTGGAGTCTGCCAATAGCACAGTCAGTATAGTCAGCTCAGCCATCCCCATTGAGACTGTGTCTGTGCCTCGACCTAGGTTGGGCAAAACTAAACATGGCGGTGTTCGCCTTAGCAATCTCATTAGGATAAAGACCTCCTCCATTCCTGCCCTTATTGAAAGAGATTGTGATACCTCACATCTCAAAATAGGGTTACTTAATGTTAGATCCCTCACTTCAAAGGCAGTCATAGTCAATGAACTAATCACTGATCATAATCTTGATGTGATTGGCCTGACTGAAACATGGCTTAAGCCTGATGAATTTACTGTGTTAAATGAGGCCTCACCTCCTGGTTACACTAGTGACCATATCCCCCGTGTATCCCGCAAAGGCAGAGGTGTTGCTAACATTTACGATAGCAAATTTCAATTTACAAAAAAAAAAATGACGTTTTCGTCTTTTGAGCTTCTAGTCATGAAATCTATGCAGCCTACTCAATCACTTTTTATAGCTACTGTTTACAGGCCTCCTGGGCCATATACAGCGTTCCTCTCTGAGTTCCCTGAATTCCTATCAGACCTTGTAGTCATAGCAGATCATATTCTAATTTTTGGTGATTTTAATATTCATATGGAGAAGTCCACAGACCCACTCCAAAAGTCTTTCGGAGCCATCATCGACTCAGTGGGTTTTGTCCAACATGTCTCTGGACCTACTCACTGCCACAGTCATACTATGGACCTAGTTTTGTCCCGTGGAATAAATGTTGTAGATCTTAATGTTTTCCCACATAATCCTGGACTATCGGACCACCATTTTATTACGTTTGCAATCGCAACAAATAATCTGCTCAGACCCCAACCAAGGAGCATCAAAAGTCGTGCTATAAATTCTCAGACAACACAAAAATTCCTTGATGCCCTTCCAGACTCCTTCTGCCTACCCAAGGACGTCAGAGGACAAAAATCAGTTAACCAATTTCTTTTTGATACTGTTACAAAGCTAACTAAAAAGCAGCATTCCCCAAGAAAGGATGGCTTTCACTTCAGCAGTAATAAATTCATGAACTTCTTTGAGGAAAAGATCATGACCATTAGAAAGCAAATTACGGACTCCTCTTTGAATCTGCGTATTCCTCCAGGGATTAGCTGTCCTGGATCTGCACAGCTCTGCCAGGGCCTGGGATCGGGAGAGACACTTAAGTGTTTTAGTACTATATCTCTTGACACCATGATGAAAATAATCATGGCCTCTAAACCTTCAAGCTGCATACTGGATCCTATTCCTACTAAACTACTCAAAGAGCTGCTTCCTGTGCTTGGCCCTCCTATGTTGAACATAATAAACAGCTCTCTATCCAGCGGATGTGTACCAAACTCACTAAAAGTGGCAGTAATAAAGCCTCTCTTGAAAAAGCCAAACCTTGACCCGGAAAATATAAAAAACTATCTGCCTATATCGAATCTTCCATTCCTCTCAAAAAAAATTGAAAAAGCTGTTGCGCAGCAACTCACTGCCTTCCTGAAGACAAACAATGTATACGAAATGCTTCAGTCTGGTTTTAGACCCCATCATAGCACTGAGACTGCACTTGTGAAGGTGGTAAATGACCTTTTAATGGCGTCAGACCGAGGCTCTGCATCTGTCCTCGTGCTACTAGACCTTAGTGCTGCCTTTGACACCATCAATCACCACATTCTTTTGGAGAGACAGGAAACCCAAATTGGTCTACACGGACAAGTTCTGGCCTGGTTTAGATCTTACCTGTCGGAAAGATATTAGTTTGTCTCTGTGAATGGTTTGTCCTCTGACAAATCAACTGTACATTTCGGTGTTCCTCAAGGTTCCATTTTAGGACCACTATTGTTTTCACTATATATTTTACCTCTTGGAGATGTTATTCGAAAACATAATGTTAACTTTCACTGCTATGCGGATGACACACAGCTGTACATTTCAATGAAACATGGTGAAGCCCCAAAATTGCCCTCGCTAGAAGCCTGTGTTTCAGACATAAGGAAGTGGATGGCTGAAAACTTTCTACTTTTAAACTCGGACAAAACAGAGATGCTTGTTCTAGGTCCCAAGAAACAAAGAGATCTTCTGTTAAATCTGACAATTAATCTTGATGGTTGTAAAGTCGTCTCAAATAAAACTGTGAAGGACCTCGGCGTTACTCTTGACCCTGATCTCTCTTTTGACGAACATATCAAGACTGTTTCAAGGACAGCTTTTTTCCATCTACGTAACATTGCAAAAATCAGAAATTTTCTGTTTAAAAATGATGCAGAAAAATTAATCCACGCATTTGTTACTTCTAGGTTAGACTACTGCAATGCTCTACTTTCCGGCTACCCGGATAAAGCACTAAATAAACTTCAGTTAGTGCTAAATACGGCTGCTAGAATCCTGACTAGAACCAAGAAATTTGATCATATTACTCCAGTGCTAGCTTCCCTACACTGGCTTCCTGTTAAGGCAAGGGCTGATTTCAAGGTTTTACTTTTAACCTATAAAGCGTTACATGGGCTTGCTCCTACCTATCTTTCCGAGTTGGTCCTGCCGTACATACCTATACGTACGCTACGGTCACAAGACGCAGGCCTCCTAATTGTCCCTAGAATTTCTAAGCAAACAGCGGGAGGCAGGGCTTTCTCCTATAGATCTCCATTTTTATGGAACGGTCTGCCTACCCATGTGAGAGACGCAGACTCGGTCTCAACCTTTAAGTCTTTACTGAAGACTTATCTCTTCAGTAGGTCATATGATTGAGTGTAGTCTGGCCCAGGAGTGTGAAGGTGAACGGAAAGGCTCTGGAGCAACGAACCGCCCTTGCTGTCTCTGCCTGGCCGGTTCCCCTCTCTCCACTGGGATTCTCTGCCTCTAACCCTATTACAGGGGCTGAGTCACTGGCCTACTGGTGCTCTTTCATGCCGTCCCTTAGAGGGGTGCGTCACTTGAGTGGGTTGAGTTACTGACGTGATCTTCCTGTCTGGGTTGGCGCCCCCCCTTGGTTTGTGCTGTGGTGGAGATCTTTGTGGGCTATACTCGGCCTTGTCTCAGGATTGTAAATTGGTGTTTGAAGATATCCCTCTAGTGGTGCGGGGGCTGTGCTTTGGCAAAGTGGGTGGGGTTATATCCTTCCTGTTTGGCCCTGTCCGGGGGTATCATCGGATGGGGCCACAGTGTCTCCTGACCCCTCCTGTCTCAGCCTCCAGTATTTATGCTGCAGTAGTTTATGTGTCGGGGGGCTAGGGTCAGTTGGTTATACCTGGAGTACTTCTCCTGTCTTATCCAGTGTCCTGTGTGAATTTAAGTATGCTCTCTCTAATTCTCTCGTTCTCTCTTTCTTTCTCTCTCTCTGAGAACCTGAGCCCTAGGACCATATGTCACGGCAAACCGGGCATGATGACTCCTTGCTGTCCCCAGTCCACCTGGCCTTGCTGCTGTTCCAGTTTCAACTGCTCTGCCTGCGGTTATGGAACCCCTACCTGTCCCAGACCAGCTGCTTTCAACTTTTAATGATCGGCTATGAAAAGCCAACTGACTTTTATTCCTGATTTTTATTTGACCATGCTTGTCATTTATGAACATTTTGAAAATCTTGGCTCTCTCTAATTCTCTCCTTCTCTCTTTCTTTCTCTCTCTCGGAGGACCTGAGCCCTAGGACCATACGTCAGGACTACCGGGCATGATGACTCCTTGCTGTCCCCAGTCCACCTGGCCTTGCTGCTATTCCAGTTTCAACTGTTCTGCCTGCGTTTACGGAACCCCTACCTGTCCCAGACCTGCTGTTTTCAACTCTTAATGATCGGCTATGAAAAGCCAACTGAAAATTATTCATGATTATTATTTGACCATGCTTGTCACTTATGAACATTTTGAACATCTTGGCCATGTTCTGTTATAATCTCCACCCGGCACAGCCAGAAGAGGACTGGCCACCCCTCATAGCCTGGTTCCTCTCTAGGTTTCTTCCTAGGTCTTGGCCTTTCTAGGGAGTTATTCCTAGCCACTGTGCTTCTACATCTGCATTGCTTGCTGTTTGGGGTTTTAGGCTGGGTTTCTGTACAGCACTTCGAGATATTAGCTGATGTACGAAGGGCTATATAAAATAAACTTGATTTGATTTGATTTGAATTAGTATTTGGTAGCATTGCCTTTAAACTGTTGAACTTGTGTCAAACATTTCAGGTAGCCTTCCACAAGCTTCCCACAATAAGTTGGCTGAATTTTGGCCCATTCCTTCTGACAGAGCTGGTGTAACTGATTCAGGTTTGTAGGCCTCCTTGCTCGCACACACTTTTTCAGTTCTGCCCACAAATGTTCTATAGCATTGAGGTCAGGGCTTTGTGATGGCCACTCCAATACCTTGACTTTGTTGTACTTAAGCCATTTTGCCCCAACTTTGGAAGTATGCTTGGGGTCATTGTCCATTTGGAAGACCCATTTGCGACTAAGCTTTAACTTCCTGACTGATGTCTTGAGATGTTGCTTCAATATATCCACATCATTTTCCTACCTCATGGTGCCATCTATTTTGTGAAGTGCACCAGTCCCTCCTGCAGCAAAGCACCCTGACAACATGATGCTACCACCCCCCGTGCTTCACGGTTGGGATGGTGTTCTTCGGCTTGCAAGCCTCCCCCTTTTCCCTTCAAACATAACAATGGTCATTATAGCCAAACAGTTCTATTTTTGTTTCATTAGACCAGAGGACATTTCTCCAAAAAGTCCTTTGCTGTTGTTCTGTGATTGATTTGCACTTTTCGGCACCAAAGTACGTTCATCTCTCGGAGACAGAACGCGTCTCTTTCCTGAGCGGTATGACGGCTACGTGGTCCCTTGGTGTTTATACTTGCTTACTATTGCTTCTACAGATGAACGCGGTAACGTTTGGAAATTGTTCCCAACGATGAACCAGATTTGTGGAGGTCCACAATTTTGTTCTGAGGTCTTGACTGATTTCTTTTGATTTCCCATGATGTCAAGCAAAGAGGCACTGAGTTTGAAGGTAGGCCTTGAAATACATCCACAGGTACACTTCCAATTGACTCAAATTATTTCAATTAGCCCATCAGAAGCTTCTAAAGTCATGACATCATTTTCCGGAATGTTCCAAGCTGTTTAACGGCACAGTCAGCTTATTGTATGTAAACTTCTGACCCAGTGCAATTGTGATACAGTGAAATTATAAGTGAAATAATCTGTCTGTAAACAATTGTTGGAAACATTATTTGTGTCATGCACGAAGTAGATGTCCTAACCGACTTGCCAAAACTATAGTTTGTTAACAAGGAATTTGTGGAGTGGTTAAAATCTAGTTTTAATGACTCCAACCTAAATGTATGTGTAACGGTTGTCTAATTCCTCCTCCTCGGATGAGGAGAAGGAGTAGGGATCGGACCAAAACGCAGCGTTGAATGAAGACATAAATGAATTTATTAAACAAGACGAACACTGACACGACATACACTTGAATAACTACAAAACAACAAAACGACGTAGACAGACCTGAACATGTGAACTTACAATATAACACGAAGAACGCACGAACAGGAACAGACTACATACACGAACGAAAACGAAACAGTCCCGTGTGGTGCGACATACACAGACACGGAAGACAATCACCCACAAACAAACAGTGAGAACAGCCTACCTAAATATGGTTCTCAATCAGAGGAAACGTCAAACACCTGTCTCTAATTGAGAACCATATCAGGCAACACATTAAACCCAACATAGAAACACATAACATAGAATGCCCACCCCAACTCACGCCCTGACCAACTAAACACATACAAAAACAATGGAAAACAGGTCAGGAACGTGACAGTATGTAAACTTCCGACTTCAACTGTAACTGTATCATCTGCATATAGATGTAACTTCGCTGGTTGCATCCCATTTCCCAAATCATGAATAAAAGTTGTGAACAATACAGGAGCTAAAATGGAACCCTGGGGCATACCTCTATTAATCTCAAGAAAGCTAGACTTGTGATTGTCAGTATATACACACTGTGTCTGTCAGAAAGATAGTTCCAAACCAATCTCCTGCCCCTTTAGTCTAGCTAGCAACAATTCATGGTCAACTGAATCAAAGGCCTTTGATAAATCCACAAACAGAGCAGCACAATGTTGCTTTTTATAAAGTGCATTGATGATGTCGTTTGACACTGCCAAAGCTGTAGTTGTGGTGCTGTGCCCCGATCTAAAGCCAGACTGAACCCCGCTCAGTATGTTCTTTTCAATTAACTGTGAGTTCTGTGAGTTCACTAGGGATTCATAGACTTTGGCCAGGATAGGGAGTTTAGAGACAGGAGGATAGTTATTAGCATCTGAGGGATCTCCACCCGTTAGCAATGGGATGACATAAGTTGATTTCCAAATGCTGGGTATGGAATTGGTCAGGAGACTCAAGTTGAAAATGTGAGCCACAGGTTCAGTAATAATACCAGCTGCTATCTTTAAGAGGTAGGGGTCCAGGTTGTCTGGACCTGCAGACTTTTTACTGTCTATTGCCTTTAGTGCTTTATAGACCTCAGTATAAGAAACAGACTCAAAGTTAAAAGGGTTCACATGAGGGCCTATATCATAGTTGACTGTAACCGAGTTTACATTAAAGGCCTGGGCCCCACCATTATCAAAAACTGACCCCGCAGATATGAAGTGCTTGTTAAAAGCCCCTACAATATCGGCTTTATCCTTCACGGCCAAAGGATACATTAGAACCTGACACTGATTTGATTAGCTTCCATAGCTTGGTAGGGTTGTTTACGTTCTCTGTGACTGCATTTAAATAGTAATTTGATTTGGACTTCCTGATCAATCCTGTGCATTTGTTTCTTAGTGCTCTGCAGGAGGCCCAGTCAAGAGGAGCATTTGTATGTCTAGCTTGGGCCCAAGAGATATTTCTCTTTCTAATTCATTCTGCCAAGTTATCTGAAAACCAGGGATTGTCCCTTCCACTGATTCTACATTTCTTCACAGGGGCATGCTTAGTCCCAGGCAGTGTCAACTCTAGGAATCAGACTTACTCTGTCAATATTATGGTACAGATCATGTAAGAGCGCTTGCTCATCAAATTGTCTAAAATGTCTTTTAAAAATATAACGGGGTTTGGCTTTGGTCATTTTTGTAATTTCTAACACAAGTAATTGCACAGTGATCACTGACATCATTACAGAATATCCCAGTCCATGTGTATTTGTGAGGGGTCTTCGTTAGAATAATGTCCAATAGCGTTGATTTGTTAGGTGCTCTTGGATTCGGTCTTGTAGGGGCATTAATTAATTGAGCAAGATTCAGATTCACACAGTTCTTTAAAATAGTTCGATACAGATGTAAGCATGTCCCAGTTCAAATCTCCTAAAATAATGAATTCAGAGTGATTAAGCTTGCAGGACATCAGAAAGAGAGAGTTAAGAGCGTGTCCCGAAGCCGAGGGCAGTCTGTATCAGCCGACTACAGTGACGTGGGAGTCCTTACATATGTTCACTTTAACCGCAAGCAATTCAAAATGTTTGGCTTTGGTAATCGAGAGAATTTCAGAGGTGTTAAACTCGGATTCCACATAAATTGCAATCCCTCCTCCTTTACTCATGTGATCATTCTAAAAACCATGTACCCATTAATAGAAATCAAATTATTTGACACAGATTTATTTAGCCAAGTTTCTGATAAAACCATTATGTCTACATTTGTCATTTTGGCCCATTTTCTAATCATGTCTATTTTTGGAAATAGACTTCTGACCTTAACATGTAAGAGGCCAAAATCTGCTCTGTTTTTAAAATCATATAGAGTCGGTAGAGATAGCATGGTATCTACCGGCCCAGGGTTTGGTCGCACATTACCAGAGATCAACAATAAAAGCATAACTATATATCTCAGTTGTCCAAAGTGTGAGGACTTGGTGGAGCCTGCACCATTGTTAATAAAACGTACAGAGTCTAAGCCCCAGAGCGGGCGAAGAAGGTGTTTAGCTTGTCTGAGAGCAAGACGTCACTGTCCGTGACGTGGCCCGTTTTACCTTCGTAATCCGTGATTGTCTGTAGACCCTGCCACATACGTCTCGTGTCTGAGCCGTTGAATTGCGACTCCACTTTGTTTCTGTACTGACGTTTTGCCTGTTTGCTTGCCTTACGGAGGGAATGACTACATTGTTTGTATTCAGCCATATTCACAGTCACCTTGCCATGGTTAAATGCGGTGGTTTGTGCTTTCAGTTGTGCGCGAATGCTGCCATCTCTCCATGGTTTCTGGTTAGGTTTTAATAGTAACAGTGGGAACAACATCCCCTATACACTTCCTGAAGAACTCAGTCACCGTGTCCGTGTATACTTCGATGTTATTCTCAAACGCTACCCGGAACATATACAGGCCGCATGATCAAACAATCTTGAAGCATGAATTCCGATTGGTCAGACCAGTGTTAAATCGACCTTAGCACAGGTACATCCTGTTTGAGTTTCTGACTATAGGAAGGGAAGAGCAAAATGGAGTTGTGATCTGATTTGCCAAAGGGAGGGTGGGGGAGGACCTTGTAGGCATCTCAAAAGGGGGAGAAGCAGTGGTCAAGTGTTTTAGCAGAGCGAGTACTACAGTAAATGTGTTGATAGAACTTCGGTAGCGTTTTCCTCAAATTTGCTTTGTTAAAATCCCCAGCTACAATAGATGCGGCCTCAAGATATGTGGTTTCCAGTTTGCATAAAGTCCAGTGTAGTTCCTTGAGAGCGGTCGTGGTATCGGCTTGAGGGGGAATATACATGGCTGTGACTATAACGGAAGATAATTCTCTTTAGAGGTAATACGGTCTGTATTTTATTGTGAGGTATTCTAGGTCGGGGGAACAAAAGGACTTGAGTTTCTGTTTGTTATCACAGTCACACCATGAGTCGTTAATCATGAAACATACACCACCCCCCTTCTTCCCTGGGAGTTCTTTATTCCTGTCTGTGCGATGTACTGAGAACCAAGCTGGCTGTATGGACAGAGAAAGTATATCCAGAGAGAGCCATGATTCTGTGAAACAGAGTATGTTACAGTCCTTGATGTCTCCAATGGAAGGGGTTCCTCGCCCTGAGCTCGTCTACTTTATTGTCCAGAGACTGAAAATAAGCGAGTAATATACTTGGAAGTGGTGGATGGTGTGCACACCTCCTGAGTCGGACTAGAAGTCCACTCCGAATACCTCTTCTCTGCCGGCAGGGTCTTGGAGCAGCCTCTGGGATAAGTTAAATTGCCCTGGGGGGTACAAACAAAGGATCCAATTCGGGAAAGTCGTATTCCTGGCGGTAATGTTGGTGATTTACCGTCGCTCTGATATCCAAAAGTTATTTCCGGCTGTATGTAATAACACAAAAAACATAATACTGCAAAGCTGCCATGTCTGACAGTGCCATCTTGCCACATCGGAGAAATTGAAGCTGTTCCCAGGGCAAAAGCAGGGAGGGGGGTGAGGGTGTAACTCAATGTTAGGAAGGTGTTCCTAATGTTTGGTATACTCAGTGTATAGATGAATGGGGGGCCATGAAATCTCATACATGAAGAAGCAACGAGAATTCAGATTCGCTTCTTGAAGACAGGCCAGGAGAGAACGAGGAAGACTAGGTTCTCTACAGTGTCAGATATATATGTCATCACACCAGAAGAACGGACAAGCTCATAACACCTGAGCACAGAACATTATTGAGGTCAGAGAAAGAGAGAGAGAGAGACAGAGAGACAGAGAGACAGAGACAGCCAGCTTCAAGTTCCTTGGCGCCCACATCACAGCCTCAGGAGGCTGAAAAGAGTGGTGCGGTCAGTCCAGTACAACACTGAGTCCGAGCTCCCTGCCATATCAGGCGGTGTCAGGGAAAGACCCGAAAAATTACCAAAGACTCCAGCCACCCAGGCCATAGACTGTTCACACTGCTACCGTCTGGCAAATGGTACTGGAGCATTGGCTCTTGAACCAATAGGCGTTGAGTCAGCTTCTACCCGTAAGCCATAAGAATGGTACCCAAACTATTTGCATTGACTATCTTGCACTGACCATACGCACACACACTGGACTATATACTGTATACAAACCATATGCACACACTAACTCACACACATTACATTGACACTCCCACACATACACTCACAAGCACAGCCATGCAGACCAACACAACACAAACACACATACATACACAATACACACACTTTTACACATAATTTGCTGCTGCTACTCTGTTCTTTATTTTACACTTATTATTATTTATTCTGATGCACTGTCACTTTACCCTGCCATCATGTACATATCTACCTCAAATACCTCGTACCTCTGCACATTGATCTGGTACTAGTACTCCCTGTATATAGCTCCATTCTTGATCTGCTACTGGTACTCCTGTATATAGATCCATTATTGATCTGCTACTGGTACTCCTGTATATAGCTCCATTCTTGATCTGCTACTGGTACTCCTGTATATAGATCCATTCTTGATCTGCTACTGGTACTCCTATATATAGATCCATTCTTGATCTGCTACTGGTACTCCTGTATATAGATCCATTCTTGATCTGCTACTGGTACTCCTGTATATAGATCCATTCTTGTATTTTATTTTATTCTTTCTGTTACAATTAAAACAATTTTACTCTGCATTGTTGGGAAGGGCTCATAAGAAAGAATTTCATGGTAAAGTCTATACCAGTTGTATTCAGCGCATGTCATAAATAAAATTTGATTTGCAAATGAGAGAAGTGGACGGATGGACAGACGGGCAGAGTGAGAGGTGGATAGACGGCAGAGTGAGAGATGTACAGACGGGCAGAAACAGAGATGGACTGAGACTGACGGACACTCGGACAGGTAGAGCGTGAGAAGTGGACAGACTGATGGACAGACAGACAGAGACCTACCAGGGTCTGTTGGTATCTCAGAGCCTTCCTTTGCGATGCATCTGCAGCCATTGACACGCTGTCACTGACCCAAAAATAACCCCGATGGTTGCTTTAGCATTTCCACCCGCACACTCTCAGCTAAACAAACACACACGTCAAGAGTGCACACACTTTCTTACATATGCATTCTAACACACACACTTGAGATTGACACTTGTTCAGATCCAATCTTGTCCAGTTGATCCAGAGGCGGTGTTCCCTCCACCTGTCCTGTAAGACAGTCAACAGAAAGACGTCTGTACAGAGACTCCTGGTAGTGATATGAGGCAGCGACAGACGCAGCGCTTTCCTTTATTAGAACAGCAGACGCCTAATCACACACACAGCAGGGCTCACGTTAACGACACCGATACTGGCATACAAGCCTCTTGTCCCCGTGAGCAGGCCAGCTAGACCCATGGGCCATTAGATCTTTGTTTTTGGATGAGGTGTTTTTGTTTGGACAGGCAGGGGTGAGGGTGATGCCACCCCCCACGGGGCTGCCCCTGCAACGTGAGGGTAGGTGCACATTAACACCACCGTCATCAGAACCCTCACATGCTCCAAGCCCTCATTCCCCCTGCTGTTTCACTATATCTCTTCCTTATCAGCAATCTGTAATGGACTTCCCTAGGCCAGATGTAGCAGTCACCATAATGCACATTGCCATCTATCCCTTCTGATATAATGGTTTTCAGTCTGGGTTATAGGCATGCATCTCAAAAGTCTAAAGTGGTTTTACTCAATCGTGTTTACTGATCTGAAATCAGCTGTTTCCATTTCAGCCGGATGAGACAGCATGGCACATGGCCCGCCTAAAGAGAGCGAGAGAATGGCCCCAGACCCAAAAATCCCTTAACCCTTCTCTGCTTTGGAGACCACACGCCACCACATTACAACCTAATCTCACTGCATGGTGGTGGCCAGAGAGAAATGTGTCACTCCGACCGCGGGCGAGTGTGTGATGTGTCAGGGAGAATGATTATGGACAGCTGGCTGAGGCATTACCTGATACAGAGAACATTATCACTGTGGTGGTGGTCAGTGTGTGACTCATGATGCATATCATAGTCATGAAACAGTTCTTACTACAGGGTTATGTGAGTTATACTATACCAGTACACTGAGGGGGACTGGATGTACAGTGTGATATAAACAAACAGCAACAAGGAGAGATCAACATATATCATGCATAGTGTACATATGTACAGTACTCACACACAATGCATGTCAACACAACTCATAGAAAGTCAATTCATAGTTAAAACAAAAGGCTGTTTATTTTCCTGAACATTTGGCAGTCTTTGTTTTAGACATAAATACAGTCATCTTCTCCCCCCCCATCCCCAGCAGCTCCTTAGCTTATGGCAGTGAACCCCAGCAGTTCACTTTCTAGAGATAACCTACTTCACCACAAAATTTTTCTGAACATTTACAATAACAAAAAAATATGTCACCACACCGGTTGTGTAGATGCTATATTGTACACATTAAGTTAGTTGAAACCAAACTAGAGGCTTCAAACCGAATGGAAAATGTCTAAGAAACGTCTGGCACTTTGAATTTGGGGTGAACTGTCCATAGAATTAGAATACTAATTTAACAGGATCGCTATGGAACTTTTTCTTTTATTTTTAAGATGAGCACTCCGTGCTGTCTCTGTGATTGGTTGGTCAACAGCTCAATTCATACTGTTCCTGTCATATCACTCTTCCCTACAACACTGTTAGAATCAAACACATTGCTACTCATTCTGAGAAACATCAATATTGCTGCTCATACATTTGAATGTAATGCATTGTCCTATGTAAATGATAAACCAAGTATTTTAAAGACAATACTTAACACATCTTTCACATGGCACACATTGCTATGGAATATTGCATATAAAAGGAAAATACTGTAGCTGCTTTAAAATCAATCCATACATCTGTAAAACATCCATGTACATCCATCTTGTGAACTGAAATCTTAATGGTCAAGGAAACGTTGAGTGGATAACTTAGGTCTCAAGTTGACCAGAGATAACAAGCAGTTACATAGAATTCTAATATAATTCATTGGTGTAACATATAAATGTATCTAATTTAAATAAAATGTTGACATCTTTCATCACATCTAAGTAACAAGTCTGGTTACCAATGTAGTTACAACATTAATTAACCTACGTGCCTTAACTTGTCTACATTTTTTATTTAACTAGGCAAGTCAGTTAAGAACAAATTCTTATTTACAATGACGGCCTACCTCGGCCAAAACCGGATGACGCTGGGCCAAATGTGCGCTGCCCTATGGGACTCCCAATCACGTCCGGATGTGATACAGCCTGGATTCTAACCAGGGACTGTAGCCTCTTGCACCGAGATGCAGTGCCTTAGACCGTAACCCCCTCATGGAGGTAGAGAGATGGGAGGGGGAGGACAGTTGTTTGTGAGAGAAATGGTCATGACTCCATTCTACTCAAATGGAATGCAGTACACTTGTTGCCTCAATAACACATCAAATCATTGCTAACATGAAACTCCCAATATCATATCTACTTGTCCCAGTATCCTTCAGTGGAAGACTCAGATTACTAGGAGGGTGTAAAACAGTAAGGTATTGAAATTCAGCTCCGTCCATGCTGCATCCTCAGCCAATAACTCTACACCACCACCTGTCTGCCCATCAGATGGACACAGATACACACCTTCATTTGGTCAGGGGGATTTCCTATTCTAATGCATATAATGTTATGCATTTTATAATAAACATTTTTTAATATAAAAAGGAGACAAGGGCTTTACAATTCTTACAAAAAAGAGCTTCAAAATGATTTGATACAAAATAAATGGATAAAAATAGATCTGCATACAAAATACATGTTTAAAAAAAGAATAATCTTCAAACCCAAAAGTTACTGTTTAGTAAGAAATTAAAAGTGATACATTTAAATATATTCTGGTGTGTTAGCGAGCTAAAATATTTTCCTAGAACATTTCAATCCCATTTCTAACTGGCACAGATTAACGTATAGCAAGCCTAGCTGATAGGTAGGCACACACATCAGCTGCATACCAGTCATGTATACTTCATGCCCATTACCAAGCACATAGATTTACAACAACTTGTTCCATTTTCCTTTCCAAGAGTTTGTCTGTGAGAGGGAATTTGCACAGCAAATGTGAATGAATTAATCCTCTATGATTGTGTGTGGCAGTAGTGGGTGTGGTGCTGTAGGGGTGCAGAAATGTGTGCGTGTCAGTACTGAGGGTGGTACTTGGGGAACAGGTAGAGGTCTTTGCAGAGGGAGCTGGTGAATTCAGACATCTCCTTACAGCGATGGTGGGGGGTGCCAGGAGCATAGCCTTCTCTGTCTTTAATACGACCATTCACCTGAGGACAGAGGTTACAAAAGGTTAGTAGCACTGAATTTGCTGATAACTACTTTATTGAGGGAAAATGTACTTACTATAACTGTGATATGTGGTGTGTGTGTGTGTGTTTACCTGCACCAGTATATCTGATAGGTGTGTGTCTCTGGCTCTGAAGCGGAGTGCTGAGTTGACCTCTTGGATGAACCAGGATCCTCTCTTGGTGTTCCTCATGGCTGCAGTGCCTAGTAGGGCCCAACAGACACTACATTACCTAGCAGGGCCCAACAGACACTACATTACCTAGCAGGGCCCAACAGACACTACATTACCTAGCAGGGCCCAACAGACACTACATTACCTAGCAGGGCCCAACAGACACTACATTACCTAGCAGGGCCCAACAGACACTACATTACCTAGCAGGGCCCAACAGACACTACATTACCTAGCAGGGCCCAACAGACACTACATTACCTAGCAGGGCCCAACAGACACTACATTACCTAGCAGGGCCCAACAGACACTACATTACCTAGCAGGGCCCAACAGACACTACATTACCTAGTAGGGCCCAACAGACACTACATTACCTAGTAGGGCCCAACAGACACTACATTACCTAGTAGGGCCCAACAGACACTACATTACCTAGTAGGGCCCAACAGACACTACATTACCTAGTAGGGCCCAACAGACACTGCATTACCTAGTAGGGCCCAACAGACACTGCATTACCTAGTAGGGCCCAACAGACACTGCATTACCTAGTAGGGCCCAACACATGGGATAAACACATTTGTTTATTCCATGTGTAACTCTGTGTTGTTTGTGTTGCACTGCTTTGCTTTATCTTGGCCAGGTCGCAGTTGTAAATGAGAACTTTTTCTCAACTGGCCTACCTGGTTAAATAAAAATAAAAATAAAAAAGACACTACATTACCTAGTAGGGCCCAACACATTACCTAGTAGGGCCCAACACACACACTACATTACCTAGTAGGGACCAACACATTACCTAGTAGGGCCCAACAGACACTACATTACCTAGTAGGGACCAACACATTACCTAGTAGGGCCCAACAGACACTACATTACCTAGTAGGGACCAACACATTACCTAGTAGGGCCCAACAGACACTACATTACCTAGTAGAGACCAACACACACACAAAGAAACACACCACCAAATATTCCAACATTCACATCATAAACACACACCTTTGAGGGAGGCGAAGCCACAGATCATGTCGGAGCGCTGGGGCAGTTTGACTCTGAGCCTGCCTCTCTCCTCCGTCTGCCTGGTGTCTCCATCCCCCTCTCCCTCCCTCCCTGCATCCCTCTGTTCACAGCCAGGAGACTGGGTCCTCTCTGGCCCGTCTGACTGCTCCACCCCACAGTCCATCTCCTCTGGAGGGAGACAGAGAGAAGACGGGTTAGAAAGGGAAGGAGGGAGAGTGAGGGCAGAGAGATCGTGTGTGAGCTCACCTCCTCTGCAGGCCTGGATGAAGAACATCTTGGGTTTATTCTGCAGTAGAGGACAGTGGGCGTTGTCAAACGCCTCAAACACCCAGTCCAACTGAGAGAGAGAGACAGAGATTCAATTAATATGATTATTATCATCAGAAAGGGTTTCTCTCTCAACTGAATGAGGTCACACACACCTCCAGTAGCTGTCCGTCTGTGCCGTAGATAGCCCCCTCTACTCCATGGGACAGCAGACACACCACACAGCTGGATACGGTCTGGTGCTGCTGCCGACTGCCAAACTGCTCAATGCAGGCCCGCATGCCCTGTCATAGCAAGAGATCAATCAAGTATTAAACTATATTCTAATTACATAGCACTGTTAGGAATAATTTTGGTACATTTTGTCACAAAGTGCAAGCGCCACTAGTTATACAGAGAGGAAGTGTAGAGCTGTAAATTCCCCCTTTGTTCTTGGCATTGTAAACACATGGTCACGGAAAGACCAATGCTACAAACAGCTGTCTCCACTAACTAGCACCATGACTCTAATAGCAACAGGTCTATGTGAAGATCAAGGCAAACAAATACCTGAGTGCCACTGATGGAAGCTAGTGGGGGATCCACCGATATAGTCCATGTTGGTTGAAGCACTGCTGTACCTTTGGCACCACTGTCTTACTGTCTGTGTGTGTGTGTGTGTGTGTGTGTGTTACCTGAGCTGTGAGGTCTCTCCGGACGGTGACTATGTAGTCCAGCTCAGTGAACACCTTCCTGAGGACCTCCTCGTCCACCTCCCCTCCCTTCCTGGAGTCCAGGTCAGGAGCAGCACAGGGGTCAAAGGAGACGTTACTGATCACCAAGGCCAGGCCACGAGGACTGGACACCATACTGTAGGACTGAAGGGGAGAAAGAGAGGAGGATAAAGAGGTGCAAAGGGAGGAAAGGAGGAGAAAAGAGGGAGGGAAAAGAGAGACAAAAATGCAGCGTGAGAAAATGACATGGTTTACCTGAAGGAAAATAATGATGTGCTTACGTTGCTGCTGTTCTCGGCAGTGTTTGATGTGGTTTCTGTCCCTGTACTTCAATGACAGTTTTACACCCCAGTGGAGCTCAGTGATGAATCATCCCCAACCTGAGCAGGTTTACAAAGACTTCAACACATGGGCTGGGGGAATTCTCCCTCTGTCTCTTTCCTGTCAAACTGACTGTGGTCTAGACAAACACTGTCTTCTACGGACCAGTGGGGCTCCCCTGGTACTGTCTAAACTCTGTCTATACTGCAGAAGTCTAATATCTGTCTGTTTAGAGTGGAGACACTTCAACAGCTGTTACAGGTTGAGGTGGATGAATAGGAAGATCTGCTCTGCAGCTCCCTAGAAATACCTTGGGGGACAATGCAGCTAAACAGCAGCTGGAAACATTCTGGACACAGGAAGTACATGCATGTGTTTGTTGCAAAGGTGCATGTTGCAGTGGCTGCTGCCTTGAAACTAACTGCCCTAGGGGATTGCATAAAGTTGCATTGTAACAGTTGTATTTGCAGTGACAAATTTGAAACCAAAAAAATACAGCAGTTAACAACGTTAATTGTCTCAGGTAAGAGATACCAGACAGACTGTGTTGTACCTGTTGGCAGTGACATGGTACAGACAGGTGATTTACTGGTTTGTATTAACAGTGAGTGTTGTACCTGTTGGCAGTGACATGGTACAGACTGGTGATTTACTGGTTTGTATTAACAGTGAGTGTTGTACCTGTTGGCAGTGACATGGTACAGACTGGTGATTTACTGGTTTGTATTAACAGTGAGTGTTGTACCTGTTGGCAGTGACATGGTACAGACTGGTGATTTACTGGTTTGTATTAACAGTGAGTGTTGTACCTGTTGGCAGTGACATGGTACAGACTGGTGATTTACTGGTTTGTATTAACAGTGAGCGTTGTACCTGTTGGCAGTGTTTTAGGTAGAAGTCTGGTGTACAGGGAAGAACAGGGCTGGTGATGGGACTGTCTGCATCCAGACACATCTCCATTGACTCTGAAACACATATTAGGATGACATTACACCCTGCATGCATTTCATTCCATAAATTACACCAGTGGAGACAAACAATTACAATAATGCCCATCAGAGCAGGGTTCCATTCAAGGTCATGTTTCTGGCTTGAAAGGGAAGCTGTTAGCAACATATAATGGTGTTGTAACAACCTTTGTACTACAGCTATGTGAGCAAGTCACACGGGCGTGGTGCCTGCAGGTGGCGAGACTGGCTGGGCAGTGGCACTCCATACCAAGGCTACAGCACACTGCTTCCACACTGATCAAATTATACAACTGGACTCAACAGGGACATTTTCATTTACAGTTTTATTGGATTTATTAAAAATAGCTTTTTATAAAAGACTGAGTAACAAGCCAACAAACAGAATGATTACATTTATTACATTTTTTCCAAACAACCACACAAACAACCCCTCCCATGATCTCCTAGGAAACGTGCAAATATTGTGAATGAAACAGTTGTAAAACTGTGATCTTGAATGCACCCAGCTCAGATGACTGCTCTACTCACCTTGTGTTCTGGCTCTCTTGGCTGGAACCATCCCCTCCTGGGTGGGCAGTGGGAGGGGAGAGTCCACATATCTCTGAAAGACAAAGGAAATTGAGAATTTAACCATGTTTTAATTTACCTTCGACGTCAATACAATCTGAACATTTATAGGCAAAACCAGTTCATTCCTGATTTTTTCCCCTCGCCTGCAGTGTGAATACCAAAACATCCAGAGGAGGCTTGGGTTGGGAGTGATGGCTGACTCTCACCTCTCTCCCAATCTACATCTCTCCTTCTCTTTTCTTATTCCCCTCTTTCTCCCCATTCCCCTCTATCTTCCTGTTACAGCAGTCTGTAGCTTGGGTTGGGAGTGTTGGGGTCACTTCTTTCTCTAGTGACTGTCTGGGGACTCTGGGGGGGACAGTCTGTAGTAGGGTTGAATGGCAGGAACCCGGTTTCCAAGATTTACTGTCCAAAACCACTCCTCTTTCCCAGGATAAATAACTGTGAGAAACCGGTAAATTATAATAAATTATTTATATGAACAGCATGGAGTGAAATGGAACTGTTAAAATGATACGCGATGTCTAAATGTGGCTTCTCTATGGCTGCTGACTGATGAATCAATGCTCAGGGTGGGGACAGACAGCCCATCTCAGTATGGAGCGCAGTTCACAATGCATGTAGACCTACTGTATTGGTATTTTATTAGGATCCCCATTAGCTGTTGCAAAAGCAGCAGCTACTCTTCCTGTATCAATCTCATCATGGTAACGTGTTTTCTTGTGACAGGTGGGCATACATTGACTGCAGCATAGCCTATGCTACAGTAATATAAAGACAGAATGATCTGGCTTTCAGGGGCCACCTTGTTTTCTTTTATTGTAAAGAGCTTTAAAAACAGCCTATCACTCGAATAGCGTTGCTTTAAAATCTCCATCAACTCCATTCAAATTGCATCCAAAATAGATAATCCTGTTCTAAATTGACATATATAGATGTTCTAGCCTACTTCTTTCAGGTAATACATTATTAGCCTTATATTTAGCAAATTAATGACGAGTTATGCATAATAAGCATCTAACTTATAGCTTGTGTCTCTTGTACAATACGCAAGCGCCTGTGCTCCGCTGGCCACGCCTTAGAGCGTGGCCTGCTGGAGGTCATTTTGCAGGGCTCTGGCAGTGCACCTCCTTGCACAAAGGCGGAGGTAGCAGTCCTGCTGCTGGGTTGTTGCCCTCCTACGGCATCCTCCACGTCTCCTGATGTATTGGCCTGTCTCCTGGTAGCGCCTCCATGCTCTGGACACTACGCTGACAGACACAGCAAACCTTTTTGCCACAGCTCGCATTGATGTGCCATCCTGGATGAACTGCACTACCTGAGCCACTTGTGTGGGTTGTAGACTCCGTCTCATGCTACCACTAGAGTGAAAGCACCGCCAGCATTCAAAAGTGACCAAAACATCAGCCAGGAAGCATAGGAACTGAGAAGTGGTCTGTGGTCACCACCTGCAGAACCATTCCTTTATTGGGGGTGTCTTGCTAATTGCCTATAATTTCCACCTTTTGTCTATTCCATTTGCACAACAGCATGTGACATTTATTGTCAATCAGTGTTGCTTCCTAAGTGGACAGTTTGATTTCACAGAAATGTGATTGACTTGGAGTTACATTGTGTTGTTTAAGTGTTCCCTTTATTTTTTTGAGCAGTGTATTTTTTGCTGAATGTTAAATACAGCAGCCAACAGAACTCACGGGTAGTTTGAAAGAACAGTGAATGCGTGCAATGGCGGAAGGCTATAGCAGTTATTTATTCAGACCCATAACCATTCAATCTTCATGAAGAGAAGTAAAAGCCTTCTGCATCTAATTCTAGCAATATATTTGTTTTATTCACCTTTATTTAACCAAGTAGGCTAGTTGAGAACAAGTTCTCATTTACGACTACGACCTGGCCAAGAATAAAGCAAAGCAGTTTGACACATACAACAACACAGAGTTACACATGGAATAAACAAACATACAGTCAATAATACAGTAGAAAAAAATCTATATACAGTGTGTGCATTTTAAGTAAGCATTTCACTGTAATACCTGTTGTATTCGGCACACGTGGCAAAAAAACTTTGATTTGATTAGCAAATGAGGTAAGATAAGAGGTAAGGCAATAAACAGGCCATGGTGGCGAAGTAATTACAATATACCAATTAAACACTGGAGTGATTGATGTGCAGAAGATGAATGTGCAAGTAGAGATACTGGAGTGCAAAGGAGCAAGATAAATAAATAAATACAGTATGGGGATGAGGTAGTTGGATGGGCTATATTACAGATGGGCTATGTACAGGTGCTGTGATCTGTGAGCTGCTCTGACAGCTGGTGCTTAAAGCTAGTGAGGGAGATATGAGTCTCCAGCTTCAGTGATTTTTGCAGTTTGTTCCAGTCATTGGCAGCAGAGAACTGGAAGGAAAGGCTGCCAAAGGAGGAATTGGCTATGGGGGTGATTAGTGAGATATACCTTCTGGAGCACGTGCTACGGGTAGGTGCTGCTATGTTGACCAGTGAGCTGAGATAAGGCAGGGCTTTACCTAGCAGAGACTTGGTTCCAGTGGGTTTGGCGACGAGTATGAAGCGAGGGCCAGCCAACAAGAGCGTACAGGTCGCAGTGGTGGGTAGTATATGGGGCTTTGGTGACAAAACGGATGGCACTGTGATAGACTGCATCCAATTTGTTGAGTAGAGTGTTGGAGGCTATTTTGTAAATGACATCGCCGAGGTTGAGGATCGGTAGGATGGTCAGTTTTACGAGGGTATGTTTGGCAGCATAAGTGAAGGATGCTTTGTTGCGGAATAGGAAGCTGATTCTAGAATTAATTTTGGATTGGAGATCCTTAATGTGAGTCTGGAAGGAGAGTTTACAGTCTAACCAGACACCTAGGTATTTGTAGTTGTCCACATATTCTAAGTCAGAACCGTCCAGAGTAGTGATGCTGGACGGACGGGCAGCGATTGGTTGAAGAGCAAGCATTTCGTTTTACTTGCATTTAAGAGCAGTTGGAGGCAACGGAAGGAGAGTTGTATGGCATTGAAGCTCGTCTGGAGGTTAGTTAACACAGTGTCCAAAGAAGGGCCAGAAGTATACAGAATCTATGTAGAGGTGGATCATAGAATCACCAACAGCAAGAGCGACATCATTGATGTATACAGAGAAGAGTCGGCCCAAGAATTGAACCCTGTGGCACCCCCATAGAGACTGTCAGAGGTTCAGACAACAGGCCCTCCGATTTGACACACTGAACTCTATCAGAGAAGTAGTTGGTGAAACAGGCAAGGTAGTCATTTGAGAAACCAAGGCTGTTTAGTCTGCCGATAAGAATTTGGTGATTGACAGAGTCAAAAGCCTTGGCCAGGTCGATGAATACAGCTGCACAGTAATGTGTCTTATCGATGGCGGTTATGATATCGTTTAGGACCTAGAGCATGGCTGAGGTGTACCCATGACCAGCTCTGAAACCAGATTGCATAGCGGAGAAGGTACGGTGGGATTCAAAATGGTCGGTAATCTGTTTGTTAACTTGGCTTTATACTATATACTATATACTACTACTATTGTAAAGTGGCTGTTCCACTGGATGTCATTAGGTGAATGCACCAATTTGTAAGTCGCTCTGGATAAGAGCGTCTGCTAAATGACTTAAATGTAAATGTAAATGTAAAGGCAAGGTAGGATAGATTTAGGTCTGTAGCAGTTTGGGTCTAGAGTGTCACCCCCTTTGAAGAGGGGGATGATCGCGGCAGCTTTCCAATCTTTGGGAATTTCAGATGATACGAAAGAAGTTGAACAGGCTAGTAATAGGGGTTGCAACAATTGCGGCAGATAATTTTAGAAAGAGAGGGTCCAGATTGTCTAGCCCGGCTGATTTGCAGCTCTTTCAGAACATCAGCTATCTGGATTTGGGTAAAGGAGAAATTGGGAGGCTTGGGCGAGCTGCTGTGGGGGGTGCCGGGCAGTTGACCGGGGTAGGGGTAGCCAGGTGGAAAGCATGGCCAGCCGTAGAAAAATGCTTATTGAAATTCTCAATTATAGTGGATTTATCAGTGGTAACATTGTTTCCTAGCCTCAGTGCAGTGGGCAACTGGGAGGGGGTGGTTCTTATTCTCCATGGAATTTATATTTGCCTGTGTATATTGGTTCCTAACTTCCCTGAAAAGTTGCATATCACGGGGGCTATATATTATTCAAGGATGTCATTAGAATGATGAAGGACAATGGAATATATTTAATGTAACTGTTGAAAGCAAGGAAGGAATAAAGCAACAAGAGGGAGAAAGAGGAGGAAGGCTAATAACATCAGGGGAAATATTATGAAAAAGGTCTATATGCGTCAGCCTACTATTTATACAAATAGTCCCTAATACATTTCAAAATTAAAATAAATTCTCTAGCCTATATTTATAACTTTGTAGGCTGCATGTGCTGCACCAGAACCGCGTGTTCTCTTCTGCTTTATCATGGTTTGAACGATGTATGTAATACCAGTCCATATAATACAGTACAGTAATACAGTTAACACTCAAAAAGATTAGCCTACTGGAGCTTGTTTCATTTATTTACCCAAGAGAGCATATAGCTAGCTACATTATGGGGTTTTATGCTTCTCTGTCGTGCATAATGTGCAGTAGCCTATATCCTATAGATAATAGCACAATTATTTGGACTTTTTGGGTCATTAAATGTCTTTAATGTAAGGCTCATAAAATGTATCGGACTCAGGTAGCATTAGGTTTGAATTTTCATTACATATTTATATGCTTTATAATGCTTTTGAATGACACTTCCAGTTTTGGCGAGAAATACAGGGTTACCCGGGAGAAAAGTTGTTTTATTCTTGGGATGGAACATTTGTAAAATACCAGGAAAATATCCTTACTTAGTCTGTAGCTTGGGCTAGGTGTTGGGTAGCGCTCACCTCTTTCTCTTCATCCCCCTCTTCCTCACTGTCTTTGACTGGGGTCTTTGTGAATGGGGCGTAGCGGTCTGAAGCTTGGATTGGGTATTTTGTGGAACTCACCCCCTCAGCCCTGTCTTTCGCCCTAGCTGTCTGGGGACACTGAGTAAGGGGTGCAGTTTGAGGCTTGGGTTGGTTGTGGCACTCACCCCTCTCTCTCCATGTCTACCCTCTCCCTTTCTATCTTTGTCCTTCTGCTCGTCTGTCAGGATCAACATCTGATTATTGTGCTGTGTGTGGTGTGGCACCAAGTGCCCACTCACCTGTCTCTCTCCGTCCCTCTCTGGTGACTCTGTGAGCAGGGCACATAGGTGCTGCTGCTCTGTGTCTCTCAGTGCTGAGCAGAAGCTGCTGAAGGCTCTGGGACCACGCTTGGGGAGCAGGGACAGCAGACGCCAGCTCCGCTTGTGGGAGGTCGGCTCCGCCTGGGGAACAACGGATATCAACAGATTAGAAAAAATAGAAAGTGAAAGACATGGTAATCTACACAAGGGTTTCCGAAACTGGGCCCTGCCCCCCCAGGTGCACATTTAGTTTTTTGCCATAGCACTACACGATTCAAATAACCAACTCATCATCAAGCTTCGAATATTTCAATCAGCTGTGTAGTGCCTGGGGCAGAAAATAAACATGCACATGGAGCAAGAACGAGTTTCATGGACCAAGTATGGGAAACCCTGATCTACACTAACATTCACATTTGATTACGTGATTGAAGTTAATGACATAAATCAACAATAAGACATTTGGGCCATGAATGCATGCATGAATGCGTGCTTCTACATCTGCATTGCTTGCTGTTTGGGGTTTTAGGCTGAGTTTCTGTACAGCACTTTGAGATATCAGCTGATGTAAGAGGGGCTATATAAATACATTTGATTTGATTAGATTTTTTGGAAGTTGATAAGTGTCATAAGTCATCTGACCTGGTAGTATCGAGCTACACAATTGAACACAACATACCAGGATGCTTTCTGCCATGCTGTCGGTGAGAATGTCGTCTGTCTGCAGCGACTGAATGAACAGCTCGTCCACCACCATCTCTTTGCAGAGAGTCACAGCGTATTTCCGAAGCCCCCTTTTGTCTCGTTCCAGCATACCGCATTCCCCCAACATTCTGCTTCGAGACAAGACACAGGAAAACGCTTCATTTACTGTCAACTTCCATTCTTCTTGCAAAACCGTAGCGCGGTATATAGGCCTAGCTTCTCAACAACGTGTTAACGTTACTCATTGGCATTGTATCTAGCTATTATAATAGCTCAATTTACATTGTTTTCTAAGTCGGAGTAGTAAGGATGCTGAATGCGTCTTTCTGTAAGATAACTAACATTATACTAGTTAGCTAGCTGTCTGGATGAATACGAGAAAGTAATTGGTAGTTATCTCCTATTCTTTCCAAAGTCCGGTAACACTCAGCAGCAGATACTTACAATGACTGTCAGGTAACGTTAGCCAGCTGTCTCCAGCTAACGCGTTAGCTAGCTAATAATTAATGTGTGAAGGAAAAGTTGACATCACCTTGACGTCCGAACAATACTAAATTGTATTGCATAAAAACAGGTATCTATGCTAAGAAATTTGTTCAAAATGTAAGCAAGTGTCAATCAGTATCGTTGCATTTTTCAAAACAATGTCAATTTTACTTTAGATATGCAACAGCTAACATTACATCGGCATGCTAACGTTGGGATGTTTTTTTTTTGTGTGGATTTCAAACATTCAGATCACTTTCAATGCGTTCATCTGCTCCCAACCCTATCTGTCCTAAATCTAGATAGACAATTTAGCTAACTGTATTTGAAATTATTTCGCACAAATAAACAACATAATTTACCCACGTAAACCAACTTCCGCGCCTCTGCAATGTGTGAAAATGGTAGCGGGAGTGGTCTAAATTCATTGTGTTGGATTATAGCCAATGACAGTTCGGAAAATTTGGATTGACGTTTTCCTGGGCGAATACGAGTCAGCTTTCCCAGGGCGTGGTTGGAAACGTATTTATCAAATTCATTTTGAATTTGAATCGGTTGTTACAGTAAATAATCAGCCAATTGATAAAAATATCATGGAAGACTGACATAAACAGCTATCTAGTGTTTAGATGAAGTAGAGAGGATGGCATGGCATTTGTAGGAAATAAGGGAGTGGGATTCAGGAATTAACTGGAAACAGCTTACATCTGTCCACAAGGAATTTTTGATTGTGAGAAATCCATATTTGCCCAACTACTGTTGATTGATGTGAAAAATGATTCATAAAATGCCACGACATAATTTACCTTATTGCACAAATGGAGCTAAATATGTTGTATTTATAGATACAGTATGAACATACAGTGCATTTGGAAAGTATTCAGACCCCTTGACTTTTTCCACATTTTGTTACGTTACAGCCTTATTCTAAAATGGATTAAATATATTTTTTCCTCATCGATCTACACACAATACCTCACAATGACAAAGCGGAAACAGGTTTTTCAAAAATTTTGCACATTTTATTTACATAAGTATACAGACCCTTTGCTATGAGACTCGAAATTGAGCTCAGGTGTATACTGTTTCAATTGATCATCCTTGAGATGTTTCTACAATTTGATTGGAGTCCACCTGTGGTAAATTAAATTGATTGGACATGATTTGGAAAGGCACACACCTGTCTATATAAAGTCCCACAGTTGACAGTGCATGTCAGAGCAAAAACCAAGCCATGAAGTCGAAGGAATTGTCCGTAGAGCTCCGAGACAGGATTGTTGAGGCAAAGATATGGGGAAGGGTACAAAAATATTTCTGCAGCATTGAAGGTCCCAACAAACACAGTGGGCTCCATCATTCTTAAATGGAAGAAGTTTGGAACCACCAAGACTCTTCCTAGATCTGACTGCCCGGTCAAACTGAGCAATCGGGAGAGAAGGTCCTTGGTCAGGGAGGTGACCAAGAACCCGAGGGTCACTCTGACAGAGCTCCAGAGTTCCTCTGTGGAGATGGGAGAACCTTCCAGAAGGACAGCCATCTCTGCAGCACTCCACCAATCAGGCCTTTATGGTAGAGTGGCCAGATGAAAGCCACTCCTCAGTAATGTACATGACAGCCTGCTTGGAGTTTGCAAAAAGGCACCTGAAGGACTCTGACCATGAGAGACAAGATTCTCTGGTCTGATGAAACCAAGATTGAACTCTTTGGACTGAATGCCAAGTATCATATCTGGAGTAAACCTTGCACCATCCCTACGGTGAAGCACTGTGGTGGCAGAATCATGCTGTGGGGATGTTTTTCAGTGGCAGGGACTGGGAGACTAGTCAGGATCGGGGGAAAGATGAACAGAGCAAAGAACAGAGCCCGGACTGTACTTCCAACAGGACAACTACCTTAAGCACACAGCCAGGAGTGGCTTCGGGACAAGTGTCTGAATGTGCTTAAACGGCCCAGCCAGAGCCCGGACTTGAACCCGATCAAACATCTCTGAAAAGACCCCAAAATAGATGTTCAGCAACGCTCCCCATCCAACCTGACAGAGCTTGAGAGGATCTGCAGAGAAGAATGGGAGAAACTCCCCAAATACAGGTGTGCCAAGCTTATAGCGTCATACCCAATAAGACTTGAGGCTGTAATTACTGCCAAAGGTGCTTCAACAAAGTACTGAGTAAAGGATCTGAATACTTATGTAAATGTGATAAGTCTAAAAAACTGTTTTTGCTTTGTCATTATGGGGTATTGTGTGTATATTGATGAGGAAAAATGTAATCAATTTTAGAATAAGGCTGTAACATAACAAAATGTGGAAAAAGTAATGGGGTCTGAATACTGTCTGAAGGCAATGTATATGGATCTGTGCCATTTACTTTGAACTGGACTGTGTTTATAGCATGAGCGGTCATGAGTAGATGTGCTTGTTTTGAGATCAAAGTGAGAGCTACATGTAGCCACGTGTGCATATTTTGTTCATATCTTTTGCTAGTTAATGAGTTTTTAGCCCAGTTACATAATTTGTTGACAGCAATAGGGGAGTGATTGCTTCCTACAAGAGAACAAACGTGTAAATTTCTAGGCATCTTTGAAAAGCGAGTCAGGTAATGAGCTTTTTTTGTCTTGAAGGGGCAGTGTTGTGTTTTGGGACAGGGTTGAATAAGCTAAGTAGCCAATAGGCAGAGGGTAGCATAATTTGTCTGATTCTCTGTAGTAGTGGTATGGGAATAATAATACATTTTATTTTGACAATTAGTCTTATTCTGACAATTAATCTTGATGGTTGTACAGTCGTCTCAAATAAAACTGTGAATGACCTTGGCGTTACTCTGGACCCTGATCTCTCTTTTGACGAACATATCAAGACTGTTTCAAGGACAGCTTTTTTCCATCTACGTAATATTGCAAAAATCAGAAATTTCCTGTCCAAAAATTATGCAGAAAAATGTATCCATGCTTTTGTTACTTCTGGGTTAGACTACTGCAATGCTCTACTTTCCGGCTACCCGGATAAAGCACTAAATAAACTTCAGTTAGTGCTAAATACAGCTGCTAGAATCCTGACTAGAACCACATTTTCTGTTAAGGCAAGGGCTGATGTTTTACTGCTAACCTACAAAGCATTAGATGGGCTTTCTCCTACCTATCTATCCGATTTGGTCCTTCCGTACATACCTACACGTACACTACGGTCACAAGACGCAGGCCTCCTAATTGTCCCTAGAATGTCTAAGCAAACAGCGGGAGGCAGGGCTTTCTCCTATAGAGCTCAATTTTTATGGAATGGTCTGCCTACCCATGTGAGAGACCCAGGCTCTGTCTCAACCTTTAAGTCTTTATTGAAGACTCATCTCTTCAGTAGGTTATATGATTGAGGGTAGTCTGGCCCAGGAGTGTGAAGGTGAATGGAAAGGCACGGGAGCAACGAACCGCCCTTGCTGTCTCTGCCTGGCCGGTTCCCCTCTCTCCACTGGGATTCTCTGCCTCAAACACTATTACAGGGGCTGAGTCACTGGCTTACTTGTGCTCTTCCATGCCGTCCCTAGGAGGGGTGCGTCACTTGAGTGGGTTGAGTCGCTGATGTGGGTCTTCCTGTCTGGGTTGGCGCCCCCCCTTGGGTTGTGCCGTGGCGGAGATCTTTGTGGGCTATGTCTCAGGATGGTAAGTTGGTGGTTGAAGATATCCCTCTAGTGGTGTGTGGGCTGTGCTATGGCAAAGTGGGTGGGGTTATATCCTGCCTGTTTGGCCCTGTCCGGGGGATCATCGGATGTCTCCTGACAGTGTCTCCTGACCCCTCCTGTCTCAGCCTCCAGTATTTATGCTGCAGTAGTTTATGTGTCGGGGGGCTAGGGTCAGTCTGTTATATCTGGAGAATTTCTCCTGTCTTATCCGGTGTCCTGTGTGAATTTAAGTATGCTCTTTCTAATTCTCTCTTTCTCTCTTTCTCTCTCTCGGAGGACCTGAGCCCTAGGACGATGCCTCAGGACTACCTGGCATGATGACTCCTTGCTGTCCCCAGTCCACCTGTCCATGCTGCTGCTCCAGTTTCAACTGTTCTGCCTGTGGCTATAGAACCCTGACCTGTTCACAGGACGTGCTACCTGACCCAGACCTGCTGTTTTCAACTCTCTAGAGACAGCAGGAGGGTTAGAGATACTCTCAATGATTGGCTATGAAAAGCCAACTGACATTTACTCCTGAGGTGCTGACTTGTTGCACCCTCGACAACTACTGTGATTTTTATTATTTGACCATGCTGGTCATTTATGAACATTTGAACATCTTGGCCATGTTCTGTTATAATCTCCACCCGGCACAACCAGGAGAGGACTGGCCACCCCTCATAGCCGGGTTCCTCTCCAGGTTTCTTCCGAGGTTTGGGCCTTTCTAGGGAGTTTTTCTTCTACACCTGCATTGCTTGCTGTTTGGGGTTTTAGGCTGGGTTTCTGTACAGCACTTTGATATATCAGCTGATGTAAAGTGGTTCCTTGCATCAAACAACACAACAACATTTTCAGTCACTTCCTTGTCTGAAGGACAAGTGGATAAACAGGTTAATGTCAAGCTCTGCATGTTTTTTTCCCAAAAGTCTCATGGAATGTAGGCTGACATTGAACACCACTCAATGGCTGCTGCTGTGGGCTTAACAACAGATGTCGTGGAAAATTGCAAGATTATGTTAGAATGCTTGTATTGCATTATAATGGTTGTTTTATTCGACAGAATATAATATTCTGTTAACTATTGTGTGTGTGTGTTCTACTGAGGATGGGCCTCTATGAGATAACACTGACAGAGGAGATTTACGATGTCTTTGGGTGATAAAACCTAAAGAGCATTCCAGAGAACATGAGCTAATGTTTCTCTTCTATACCGTACCAGGGAGAGATGGTTCCTGTTTGGAGTAGGAGGGCCAGACACTGGTCTTTACAATGAAAACTGTTGACACAGCAGTAACTGTCTGCTGTGTTTTATAGATATCTTTCATACAAATCTTAACCTTTGTGAACTGTTCCTAAGATCTGTGGTTCGTCATGTAAGTTGAGAGGGGTGTATCTTGGCTATAAAAGATCTTTGTACTTTTCTGTTTGTACTTTTCAATGGTTCATTAGAGATAGCGCATCATTGAAAGTCAAAAATGCAATTGCAAAGCTCTTATTATTAAAGATGTAATTTAAGTATAACTCTGACTGGTGTGTGAAGTTTGTAACTCCCCTCATTTGGTAATGCAGAAATATGCCAACACACAGAACAACTATTTCTATGTAAAAATGTTATGGGGTGCATTTTCTCCATTGTTTTTGATGGTAGCCCACTCTGGTAGGCCTACATTATGATAAAATAGCCACAGTAGCCTACTTGACCACTGTTTAAACTGTAACTTAAAGTGGGTACAGCCTCTGTTCACAGTGAACACAGTTGCACTGACTTTCACAACTTTCAAGTTTGCGCACTGCAGACCTGAAATTTGCTCAGTGCCGAAAAAAATGTGAGGGAACAAATGCTAACATTTGCATGTGCAAACTGCCAGGGAAACTAAACCAAATCATGGATTGCTGTCATACCTTTTCCATAGACTGCTTACAGGATAAGTAAATCAACATGCCATTTTTTTATTTGGGTGAACTATCCCTTTAACAACACGTGATGCTCAACCCTGGTTCCAAAGGATAACCTACCCAGTGCAAGGTTTAGTCCCGGTCTACTGTACAATAGATGACTTTGGTAATATACTTCTAAAACAGTGACATAACTTTTGGAAAATCATAGAAGCAACTGGTATTGCCTATTTGTTAATAAACAGCTGCAGGAGTAGGGCTGGCACAATAAACATATAGCCAGCCGTATAACTGACAATTATAGACAAAAAATTATACAGTTATGGATAATCATGAACTACAAACTATAATAGTCATAATCGTTTTAGCTAATACATTTTGTATATAGTAGATATATTTTCAGGTATAGGCTTATACTTTACCCAATAGCAGTCTTTCATTTTTACATGAAGAGGGTAAAGTTGGTATTCATTTTAGGAGCAGAGTGTACTTAGCTTATAAATTAACTAGAGACAATGTCCAAGATGGATGCCAGTGTTTTTCAACATAAACTACTCACTTTCGCATGGTCATTGCTAGATGGGATACAGTTTATCAAATTGATGTCAAAAGTTGATTATTTTTTCATTTTAGCTAACCCTAACCTTTTTCCCAAATCTAACCTAATTCTCCAAACCTGCTAAATTTATTATCCGAGCTTACGGTGTAAGTTCTCCTAACCTGCTACGAAAAGTCCTTTCTGACAAACTAACCATCTAGGCAAAACCTGTGTTTATTGCCCTCTTTTTAGATTCGGTTTAACAGAGCAGATAACACCTGCACACTAGCACAGTTCAGTGCGCACTTGGATCTGTGCTATCCAAAATCCTTGGGACGTCCCTACCCCATTGAAGTTGACATTTCTGAAATGTAACATGGTTAACATGGATAATTAACAATTAACAGCCAAAGCATTGCTTCCACTGTCTTGATGGCTTTCCTCCCTGTGGTGCCTAGTAGTCTTAATTAATACCCTGTAGAAGGATTGACCTGCAAACCTTCTGCATCCCACTTCGACAGACTCTACCTATTTTCTTTCATTTGTCTCCTCAATGCGGTCCTCCCAAGGGACAATGAGCTCCATTAAGATGACCTGCTTGGATGTTTCAGAAAGCAGAACGTCTGGCCTCAGTGTTGTTGCTGTGATGATGTCTGGGAACTTGAACTGCTTTCCTAGGTCGACTTTCAGTTCCCAGTCTTGAGCTGTTGTGAAAAGACCTGTGGAGGTTCTGGTAGCTGGTGTTGGCTTTTCCCCGGCTCTGATGAATGCAATGTCCTACTTAGCTTGTCGGAGGCGCTTGCAGTGGCTGATCCCACTGAAGACGGTTTCCACAAAGGCTTTAAACACCAGGTTGTGGCACCAGCGGTAGTGACCCTCGCCTAGGGCTTTTGAGCAGCAGTTGAGGATGGATGTACTCCTCTCTTTAGGCAGAGAGCATGATTGTGAATCGACCTTGCCACAGCAGAACAGGTTAGATGGGCTTGGTAGGATATTGTAGACTATACCCTGATGAAGACAGCTTGGCTGTTTATTAAATTATTGCATCTGAGCTCCTAGAGTCTGCGGCTCTCCTTTTCTTTTTCAGGACATCGTAGACATCGTAGAACTTGATGCGATGGGGCTCGGACTTCCACAGCTCGGACCATGTGCTTTCCATCATTTTCTCCCATCTTGTTGCCTTATTGCCTTATTCCTACCATCCTGCTGGCTCCCTCCTCCTCGACTGTTGCTCACACTTCCTCCAGCACCAGCTTCCGCCAGTGTTTCCCCTGTGCCTGGTCGTAGTGTGGTGTTGTAAGGCTACCAAGGTCAGCTCTTCCCGGAGTCACATTACCCACCAGCACACTGTGCCATAGCCGTGACTCAGCCTGCTCTACTGCATCCTGAGCCCTCCACTTCCTTCCTGTCCTCACCTCTATACCTGCCTAGGAGACTTTCGAGTTGCTTGACTTCCTGTATTGCAGCACCTCCCTTGTACGAGTCACCATTAATTCCTCATTCAGGCTGCTGATGGGTAGCTTCAGTTTGTTCTTCTGACTGTACAGGGCAATGCTGCTCAGGCATCAAGATAATCCCAGCCATTTGCAGAGGTAGCTACTGAACCTTCTCTCAAAGCACTTAACTGTAGAAATCGGGAACTTGTAAACCAGGAGGGGTCAGAGGATCCGTGGGAGGACACCATGTTGGTATATTCAGGCCTTGAACTTACCAGGTAAACCTGACTTGTCCACTGTAGCCAACCACACTTCCAGCTCCTGGTTGGATGTCTTGATGGATGCTGTATCCCTCAGGCTGCTGTCAAACTTGAAGTTCAAGTGGCAAGCTTCCCCAACCCCTGCAGAATCCATCTACTCCCTGGGATGGATGTTGTCACAGTCAGGTCGTCCATGAAGACTCTGATCGGAGGTTGTCGCATGCCAGACTTGGTCAGCAGGCCTCAACATTCCACCTCCGCTGACATGGCAAGTGCGAACAGGACCACTGAAATGGTGCAGCCTGTGATGATTCCATTCCCAGTGCCATTCCAATATTGTGGACGCAAAAGTGACTCTCAAACTGAAACTGTTGTAGTAGTTCAGTATGAGATCCCTGATCTTGCCTGGGATGTAGGGTATGAAGCCGTTGGCATTTGTGAGGTCTAGCCACAGTACAACAAGGTATCTTCTGTTCTCCCGGGCTTCCCTGATTATCTGCTTGACCACGCCTGTGTGCTCCAGTCATCCTGGCACCTCAAGGATCCCTTCTTTCTGGACTGATGTAGGAGTTCTACAGGAGGTAGTCTGTCAGACGGCTGGCCCCAATGCTGAAGAATATATTTCCTTCAACACTGAGCAGCGAAATGGTTCTGAAATGGTTGATGTTCTTCGAGTTCTCCTCCTTCAGAATCCATACTCCTTCTGCACATCTCCACTGTTGAGAGACTTTGCCCCTCCTCCAGATCACCTTCAGGATGCTCTTGCCCTCTTGACAACCTCCTGTACATCCTTCCAGCAGGGCTCCTTCTTGTTTAACTCTGTGGTTGGTACTGGTAGATCCATCAAGGCCTTGCCGTGCTCCAGATCTTGCTCTCTGATTGCATTGCTGTATGTGCTGTGTAGATGGTTGTTGATCTCATCTTTGGAGCAGGTAAGGTGACCACTGTGCTTCTGACCTAGCAGCTGTTCAGTAAATCCAAAGAGATTTGCTAAAGGCAGCCCACTTCCTTGCCCTCTTTTTCCTGTGCCTTCTATGCCACTCAGCTCTCTGCAAGGCCCTGAGGATGTTCCGTAGCGCTGACAAGGCTGGTCTTTCTTCTTCACTTGCCTCCTTGAACTGTTCTTAACTCCTGCCTTATCTGGTGGATCTTTGCCGCTCTATGCTCAGTTGGTTAACCAAGCTGTCTCTGACCTGAAGGAGTATTCTCCTTTTGACAGCTCTCAGCTCTCACTAATTGACGTTGGCCTACTGTTCACTATACATCACTTTAATCCTGTACATATGTACGTCAAATAACTCGTACCTCTGCACATCGACTCGGTACTGGTAAAAAAAAGTTATCATTACTCATTACTTTTATTATTCACATGTGGAACTGCAATTCACATTTGAGTTGAACACATTTTATGTGAAAAGGTGGTGTTAACATGTGATCTTAAAATGTAATACATGTGAACATATGGTTTCACGTGAAAATTTCAGCTCAACATGTGAAAGCAGCTATTTCAAATGTGAAAATGCAAATATGACATTTTTTTTGTAAGAGCGATTCTTAGAAGGAGCTTCACAACAGCTCACTGATACGGATGATTCTGCAAGGTTACCATGAGTTGTGTTTGCAGCTCCTTGAAATCAATAAGAATGTCGCCACTATGGAACCAGTTGTGAACTTTGGTCTCCATCCAAATAAATATGTGTGGTGGATAAACAGAACTAGATAGAGCAAATTCAGACTTCTTCCCTTCGATGTTCATGAATACAACTACATGTATAAAATGTTCCTGATACATTTTATTTATCAGTCAAACTGGGGAAATATCATTCAGCATGCCAACTGAAGGGTTTTCATATAGAATATAGCAATCTGTTCATTCAACATAGCTAAAACTAAATACCGCAAACGTTATCTCCATTTGAGAATCTTGAGCTTCATTGATTGGAGAGCCCGGCTCTATAGCAAGTGGGGCTCCTATGCTCACAGCCAGAGGAATAGATCCTTTGTCTGGATAGGACAAAAAAATGTGACACCTCACACCCTATGCAAATGAGGTGTAAGATTTCAAACTCTACATCTCAGCTCCTTGCGGAGAGCGCCATCTGTATTGGGAGACTCAGCTGTTTTGCTGAGTTTAAAGCAATTGACTGGCACTCACAAGCACTAACACCCACACAGAACGATGGAGAGAGACAGCAGAAATGAGAAGTTCTTCTCCAGAAAGAGAAGTTTCACTTTTGGGGCATATGGAGAGTGAGTAACAGTCAAAGTATTGAGAACAAATTAAAATGCTTTGATTCTTGTGTCAGAATCTGAATAAGATCTTGAAATAGTTGTCCATAGAAGTAGTCCTTAATGTCATGTGGCAAATTGTCTAAGGAGTTACCACTTTCCCTATTCACATTGTGGACAAGTTCATATGTGAAAATGAGACTAGGTGAGAAAAACTTAAAAATACCTTTATTTACCTTTATCCACATTAGATGTGGTTTATTTCTTGCTGGTCATTTTACAATGGATTTAGAGCTTAATACACTTGCAGTTGATGAATGGGAAAGGTGATGGTTGCATTTCTTTGCTCTGTCATTCCACCTGTTGCAGCAGACCAGAACCT
Organism: Salvelinus fontinalis; assembly: GCF_029448725.1. Classification (NCBI taxonomy): domain Eukaryota; kingdom Metazoa; phylum Chordata; class Actinopteri; order Salmoniformes; family Salmonidae; genus Salvelinus; species Salvelinus fontinalis. The sequence continues at coordinate 17,087,219 of NC_074670.1, read as the reverse complement.
TTAGAGCACAGCATTCTGGATATTTTGGACTCCCCTACCAGCGAGACCAAACCGTTACTCTCTACTAGCAGCAACCAGAAGGTAAAATGACTTAATTGTGATAATGTGTCTTTCATCATATCCTTTTTGCAATTGTTGATCACATCATCACTAATTTAGTCTCCCTGCATCTGTGTTTGTCTAACGTTGTTTCTCTTTCTCTTCCTGTTTCTCCCTGAACCTCCTGTCTGTCTGTCTGTCTGTCTGTCTGTCTGTCTGTCTGTCTGTCTGTCTGTCTGTCTGTCTGACTGTCTGACTGTCTGTCTGTCTGTCTGTCTGTCTGTCTGTCTGTCTGTCTGTCTGTCTGTCTCTCTTTCTGTCTGACTGTCTGTCTGTCTGTGTTTTCCATGTAAGGTGACAGAGCTGTTTGAGATCATTGAGAAGTTGTAGGTGAGTGTACAGCACCATTCCCTCTCTGTTTTCTGTAGTCTCTGTGTGTACAACAGTTCTCTCTCCAGTTAGTCAATCAGTCAGTCATTGTTACCTTCCCTCTCCTTCATCAGAGCAGCAGGCTAGATGAACAGCGCTGTGAATTCCCTCTGCCTTTGAGGGTGAGTCTTTCTCCTAAAATATCATGTCAAGATCTGTGTGCACACGTGTGTGTGTGTTGACAATGACCTTTCAATATTATCAACGATACAGACATTTTTGTTCCCTTAAACACTGATGTCACAATAGTTGTAACACTCATACCAGCATACATAAAACTCATTATTAGGTATGCTGATGCAACCATCATCCTATGGATACTACTAGATCTACATTTAATTGGATACACCAGACTTTTTAATTATCATCTCACCCTTTTGAAAGTCTCAGCTTTTGAAGATAGGTCGTGACCTTCCTCTGATCCTGCCTCCAAAGCTGGGTGGTTACTGGATAGACCCCCCGCTACAGAAGTTTGCTGAGACCAGTCCGACATCCTCTCATTACGGACTAGACCCAGAGACCTATGACATCATGGAGAGAGACAGCGAGGCCACATACTACCAGGAGTTCTTCGCTCACGAGTTAGTAGAGTACCGCCCATAGGACTACTCTTATTCTGTTCCATTTGATGGTAGAGATGGACTATGATCCAAGATGATGAAATACATACATAGTAGCTGTGTGACTTTCTCTCCTATGTCAGTATCATCACTCGTTCACAGCAGTGGACCCCTCCCTGGGACCCCTCCTTCTCTCTGTCTGTTTGGAGGAAGAAGAGAAGAGGCTGAGAGTAATACTGAGGTTGTATCAGAAAGAATGGAAATGATTCAATTAATGTAATGAAACACCCTGGTGAATTCCATGAGCAACGGTTATTACGTCTGTCTTTCCTTTCCAGAATGAGGGAATGCTCTATGCATGGGGTTTTCTCTGTGTCTCTGTTCCCAAACATCCCGTCTGCTGTGGAGCTGGCCAAGGTACCATTACTAGTCTCTCCAACAGACGTGTGTATTCTAGATGAACCTTTATTGTACTTTTACTGAAAACATTTACCATCATTGAAAAAACCCAAACTGACCATGTCCTTTTCAGATGCTATGCGACAGTGTGACTGTGCCCAGATTTGATGTGGTCAGTTACCTCAAGGTACTTCTTTTTCACTGTACACATTCCCAAATGCTTTAGGCCTTCATGTTACACAGAATGTACTCTTCAAATGACCTCTAAACCCTGAGACCATTTTGACAAAAATGTGTGCCCTCTCCTTCCCCTTTATCTCTCTGTCTCTCCCTCCCTCTCTCCCTCTCTTTGCTTCTTTCTTTCTTTCTTTCTTTCTTTCTTTCTCTCTTCCCCTCTCTGTCTTTCAGGCACCAGATCTTATAACAGCATTTGATGAACACAGAGTGTCTTCGAATTTCAAGTTTGGTGTCTTGTATCAGAGAGAGGGACAGGTAAATAACTGGAATGCAGGCAGAAGCTTGGACGCATTAAATAGTAGCACTAGTCTACTGTACATTACCTCTCATATTTTCTCTCTATCTTTTACAGTTGACAGAGGAGGACATACTCTGTAACAATGAGGAAAGTGAAGAGTTTCAAGAATTCCTCTCTATTTTGGGAGCTACAGTCGCACTTCAAGGGTTCACTGGGTAATGTACAGTAACCGACATTTTGGCATAGCCTTATGGAGAAATTACAGAAATATGACATTTTAACAGGAAGAGATGAATAAGAAGATACCAGCAGCTTACTGTCACTCCCTCTCCCCGACTGCCTCTTCCCTCTTTCTCTCCCCCATTCTCTCTCCCCCTCCCTCTCTTCCAGGTTTAGAGGAGGTTTGGACGTGTGTCACGGCCAGACAGGAAGTGATGCGGTCTTCACTTCCTTCCACAGCAGAGAGATCATGTTCCATGTGTCCACCAAACTGCCCGTCACAGAGGGCGATACACAACAGGTTAGCCTGAATAACGACACCAAATCATCCTCACCCACAGTCAATCACTTCAACCCAGCTCCAGTGGCTCCCTCTTACCCTCTGCTCATTACTCCTTACAGCTACAGAGGAAGAGACACATAGGCAACGACATCGTTGCTGTTGTTTACCAGGAAGGCCACACCACTTTTCTGTCTGATGTCATCAGCTCACACTTCCTGCACTGTTTCCTAGTGGTCAGGAGGGTGAGGAAGGGAGTGGGGGATGAGGGGGAGGAGGCAGGAGGAGGAGGGGTGTTCCAGGTAAGAAGATAAAACAAAATGAGAGACACATTGATCTCTTATCACTGTAGGTATTTTTATTGGAATGGAAAGCCTTTTTCAAACCTGGAAGTGGTCTGTTGCAGGTGTCAGTCACAGCCAGAGAGGATGTACCTCCCTTTGGTCCCTCCCTCCCTGATCCTCTCATATTCACAGAGGTGAGTAGAATTCACATCTGAACTTGGTGACATGGTAAAAGACCATGATGCATACTTAGTGTGTCTCTGTTGGCCTATCTTCCAGAGCTCCCTATTGAGAGAGTTCCTTTTGACCAAGCTTATCAATGCAGAGATCTGTTATAAGGCTGAGAGGTTCAGTAGACTGGAGGTAACCACAGAAGAACAACACCAACACCATTATAAATGTTTACAGTAATTCTTGAGGCATTACATGCACATATCCAAAGACTTTCTAGATGCAAATCTGATATCTTTTATGTGGAACAGAAACCAAAGAAACAAGTCTTTCCTCTTCTCTAATTCCTCTCTTCTGCTCCCCATCTCTTACTTAACTCCTCTATGATGCCTCCTTCTCTCCCCCGTCTCTGCCTCCTTCTCTCCCCCGTCTCTGCCTCCTTCTCTCCCCCCGTTTCTGCCTCCTTCTCTCCTCCGTCTCTGCCTCCCTCTCTCCTCCGTCTCTGCCTCCCTCTCTCCTCCGTCTCTGCCTCCTTCTCTCCCCCGTCTCTGCCTCCTTCTCTCCTCTGTCTCTGCCTCCTTCTCTCCTCCGTCTCTGCCTCCTTCTCTCCTCCGTCTCTGCCTCCTTCTCTCCTCCGTCTCTGCCTCCTTCTCTCCCCCCGTCTCTGCCTCCCTCTCTCCTCCGTCTCTGCCTCCTTCTCTCCTCCGTCTCTGCCTCCTTCTCTCCCCCCGTCTCTGCCTCCCTCTCTCCTCCGTCTCTGCCTCCTTCTCTCCCCCCGTCTCTGCCTCCTTCTCTCCTCCGTCTCTGCCTCCTTCTCTCCTCCGTCTCTGCCTCCTTCTCTCCTCCGTCTCTGCCTCCTTCTCTCCCCCCGTCTCTGCCTCCCTCTCTCCTCCGTCTCTGCCTCCTTCTCTCCTCCGTCTCTGCCTCCTTCTCTCCCCCGTCTCTGCCTCCTTCTCTCCCCCGTCTCTGCCTCCTTCTCTCCCCCCGTTTCTGCCTCCTTCTCTCCTCCGTCTCTGCCTCCTTCTCTCCTCTGTCTCTGCCTCCTTCTCTCCTCCGTCTCTGCCTCCTTCTCTCCTCCGTCTCTGCCTCCTTCTCTCCTCCGTCTCTGCCTCCTTCTCTCCCCCCGTCTCTGCCTCCTTCTCTCCTCCGTCTCTGCCTCCTTCTCTCCTCCGTCTCTGCCTCCTTCTCTCCCCCGTCTCTGCCTCCTTCTCTCCCCCCGTCTCTGCCTCCCTCTCTCCTCCGTCTCTGCTTCCTTCTCTCCTCCGTCTCTGCCTCCTTCTCTCCCCCGTCTCTGCCTCCTTCTCTCCTCCGTCTCTGCCTCCTTCTCTCCTCCGTCTCTGCCTCCTTCTCTCCTCCGTCTCTGCCTCCTTCTCTCCCCCGTCTCTGCCTCCTTCTCTCCCCCGTCTCTGCCTCCTTCTCTCCTCCGTCTCTGCCTCCTTCTCTCCTCCGTCTCGGCCTCCTTCTCTCCCCCGTCTCTGCCTCCTTCTCTCCTCCGTCTCTGCCTCCTTCTCTCCTCCGTCTCTGCCTCCTTCTCTCCTCCGTCTCTGCCTCCTTCTCTCCTCCGTCTCTGCCTCCTTCTCTTCTCCGTCTCTGCCTCCCTCTCTCCTCTCATTCTATCTTTTCAAGCTGCGCACTCGTTCGTCCCTCCTGGAGGGTCAGCAGGCGGAACTGTCCACCCGGTCCCAGTGCATGATGGGAGATTCGCCTGTGTCTGCCCTCTCGACTTCTGAGGGGATGAGGGGTGTAACTGAGGGGAGTGGAGGGTTCATCGAAAACTTTAAGGTGAAGTCAGAAATCCTTGACTTTTCACTCCAGTATGGGGAAAGGGTGGGTTTTGGATATGGCATCCATATTTCCTGTCTTTGTTGCAGAGAGCCATTAGGGTACGCAGTAATTCTTTTGACACTCTTGGGGGGCCTAGAAAGATGGGCGGGGTGCCGCTCCCACAGAAGCCCAAGGTAACTCATACTGAAGATGGAAGCACTTTCTCTTTTTTCAGTGAATATCTTATTGATATGTTTGTGGGAAATACTGACCACCCCTGTTGGTTTTTGTCTCCCTCTCCAGGCTGCTACAGAGAGAGATGGAGAGAGGTAAGACACTACAGAGAACGGACAAATCAGGCAGATGGATGGACAGGCAGACAGATGTTGTTTTTTGTCTTCCAGTGAGTTGGCCTACAAGCCCCCTGAACCCAGCTTTCCCACAGACAACCTGGGCTCCACAGAGATCAAAGACCACTCCAGTCCCCAGGAGAATAAGTAGACAGACAGAATTATGTGTATATTTTAGTAATAACCAAGTGGATACTTTGTATGTACAGTGCATCCGGAAAGTATTCAGACCCCTTGACTTTTTCCACGTTTTGTTACGTTACAGCCTTATTCTAAAATGGATTATTCTAAAATGGATGAAATAGTTTTTTCCCCTCATCAATCTACACACAATACCCCATAGTGACAAAGCAAAAACAGGTTTTTAGACATTTTTGTAATTTTATAACAAATAAAACACTGAAATATCAGACCCTTCACTCAGTACTTTGTTGAAGCACCTTCAAATCAAATCAAATTGTATTAGTCACATGCACCGAACAGGTGTAGACCTTACAGTGAAATACTTACTTAGGAGCCGCTAACCAACAAATGTAGTTAAAAAAAATACGGATATTAAATAAAAGTAACAAGTAATTAAAGAGCAGCAGTAAAATTACAATAGCGAGACCATATACAGGGGTACAGGGAGAGAGTGTCAGTGGTGTAAAAGAGGGGGGGGGGGGGGGGCAATGCAAATAGTCTGGGTAGCTATTTCATTAGGTGTTCAGGAGTCTTATGGCTTGGGGGTAGAAGCTGTTTAGAAGCCTCTTGGACCTAGACTTGGTGCTCCGGTACCGCTTGCCGTGCGGTAGCAGAGACAACAGTCTATGACTAGGGTGGCTGGAGTCTTTGACAATTTTTAGGGCCTTCCTCTGACACCGCCTGGTATAGAGGTCTTGAATGGCAGGAAGCTTGGCCCCAGTGATGTACTGGGCCGTTAGCACTACCCTCTGTAGTGCCTTGCGGTCGGAGCCCTAGCAGTTGCCATACCAGGCAGTGATGTAATCAGTTAGGATGCTCTCGATGGATCAGCTGTAGAACCTTTTGAGGATCTGAGGACCCATGCCAAATCTTTTCAGTCTCCTGAGGGGGAATAGTTTTTGTCGTGACCTCTTCACGACTGTCTTGGTGTGGTTGGACCATGTTAGTTTGTTGGTGATGTGGACACCAAGGAACTTGAAGCTCTCTGTAACGGAATTCCTCCTCCTCTTCATACGAAAAGGAGGAGTGGTGATTCGATCAAGACGCAGCGTTGTAACTTGACATTATATTTATTAAACAAGACGAAAAAACACGAAACGAAATACACTTGAATAATTAACAAAATAACAAAACGGAGTAGACAGACCTGGACATGGAACTTACATAAAACACGAAGAATTCACGAACAGGAACAGACTACATAAACCGAGACAGTCCCGTGTGGCGCGACAAACACTGACACAGGAGACAACCACCCACAACAAACAATGTGAAACAACCTACCTTAATATGACTCTCAATTAGAGGAAACGCCAAACACCTGCCTCTAATTGAGAGCCATACCAGGCAACCCATTAACCCAACATAGAAAACACATAACATAAACTACCCACCCAAAACTCACGCCCTGACCAATTAAACACATACCACACAACAGAAAACAGGTCAGGAACCTGACACTCTCAACCATTTCCACTGCAGCCCTGTCGATGAGAATGGGGGCGTGCTCGGTCCTCTTTTTCTTGTAGTCCACAATCATCGCCTTTGTCTTGATCACATTGAGGGAGAGGTTGTTGTCCTGGCACCACACGGCCAAGACTCTGACCTCCTCCGTATATGCTGTTTGTTTGTTGTCGGTGATCAGGCCTACCACTGTTGTGTCATCGACAAACTTAATGATGGTGTTGGAGTCGTGATTGGCCGTGCAGTCATGAGTGAACAGGGAGTACAGGAGGGGACTGAGCACGCACCCCCGAGGGGCCCCTGTGTTGAGGATCAGCGCGACGGATGTGTTGTTTTGTTACCTACACTTACCACCTGGGGGCTGCCCATCAGGAAGTCCAGGATCCAGTTGCAGAGGGAGGTGTTTAGTCCCAGGGTCCTTAGCTTATTGATGAGCTTTCAGGGCACTATGGTTTTGAACGCTAAGCTGTAGTCAATGAATAGCATTCTCACATAGGTGTTCCTTTTGTCCAGGTGGGAAAGGGCAGTGTGGAGTGTAATAGAGATTGCATCATCTGTGGATCTGTTGGTATGCAAATTGGAGTGGGTCTAGGGTTTCTGGGACAATGGTGTTGATGTGAGCCATGACCAGCCTTTCAAAGCACTTAATTGCTACAGACGTGAGTGCTACGGGGCGGTAGTCATTTAGGCAGGTTACCTTGGTGTTCTTGGGCACAGGCATTATGGTGGTCTGCTTGAAACATGTTGGTATTACAGACTCAGACAGGGAGAGGTTGAAAATGTCAGTGAATTTTTTTTATTATTATATATATATTTTTCAAGGGGTGGATCAGCTTAAGATTTTTGCTTCCATCAATGTAATTGTCTGCATCATTTCCAATCCCCCATATATTTTTTGGGGGGTAAATATATATATCCATATACATATACACATATACACATACCTATATAGACATTCATACTTTTTATTTTAGAATATACCTTTATTATTCCCCGCAAACCTTACCACCCTTCCCCCAATTGGAGTAAACTAATAAACAATAACACTTAGGCTTCTAACTTCAGTTTATACATCTTATACACATTTTACAGACACTATCTATTTTACAATAGATATATTTTGTTTGTTTTTAGTCCTTCCTCTATTTCTAATGTCCATCCAGTTTGATTTCTATTTGTAACTGTGCTATTTCACAAAGTTTCTGAACCTATATACATTTTACATTGGTTATCTTGTTATTAGTCCCACCCTTCTGCTCCATTCAACCCCTCCCATCTATCTCTCAACATCATCCATTTTGGATTTCTTTTTGCCATATTTTTTTCAACTGTGCTGTGATGCTTGACAAAAGTACTGAACCTTTCTATTCTCATAGCTTCTACAGATTGTAAATGAAAAACAATTTTTTTTGCTAAAATAATTATTATATTATTGATTGATTGACTATGGCTTTTCAAATCACAGAGTATTGCTATCTACAGCGTTAGTTCTAGGCAAATGTTGCAATTCTTCAGCCATTCCTGAACCTGTGACCAAAAACGAGCTACATATGGACAATACCAAAATAAATGATCTAATGACTCTGCCTCATCACAGCAAAATCTGCAGAGCTAGGAAGATTGTATCCCCCATATATATAACATTCAATTGGTTGCAAGACTTTTGGTAATTTAAATGGAAAAATTTGAAGTTTTGAATCCGGCGTTGTTTTGCGTATCAATTCATAAACCATGTGCCATGGAATGGGTACATCGAAAATCTCTTCCCAACTATTTTGCAATTTATATGGCACAGCTGTCCGTTTTTTGGTCCTTAAATGAAATTGGTTTATTTTTTTTATTTATCACACTTTTCTTTAACCATTTATGTTCTTTAATACAGGTCCGACATACAAGTTCCCTACTTTTTTCCCCTTCTACTTGCCTCTTCCATTTTTGTGGTAATGCTGCAATTAGTTGGTTGTGATTTTGGGTAGAGCAGACAGTACTTGTCTTATATTATCTCCAATATATCGTCCATGTAAAAAAAACTGTCTGATTAGGATGAATAATATCTGACAATACTTTTTTAATTCTATGCGCCAAGCATTTTGCATCACAACACTGAAGTGTAAGAGGTCTCCAATTTTTTAAATGGACTCGATCTTCCTTCTACTTGCCTCTTCCATTTTTGTGGTAATGCTGCAATTAGTTGGTTGTGATTTTGGGTAGAGCAGACATTTCCATGTGTCTGTGTTAGCTGCATGTGTGACATAACTCCACCAGTCCTATTTATGATATCATTCACTAAAAATATACCTCTTTAAAAACTTCTTCGAAAAATATGTTTTTTTTAATCAATTAGTATATTTGAGTCTAACCACAATATTTGTTGTATTATTTGTTCTGTCTTTTCAGGTGGATTAAACTGAAATTGCAACCAACTTTCTAAGGCTTGTTTAAAAAATAACAATATTTTGGAGATTGTTTTCCTTTTCAAACAACCGAAAGTGAGCAGGTGTAATCTGAATAAAGGGAAAAAGGCCATTCTTGAACATAGGATGAGACATTCCTATCAATTTACTAGAGAACCTGTTTGAATTTAAGTATAACTTTTGTATGACTGATGCCTTTAGTTAGAGGTCTGATGTTTTACTATTTAATCTTTTCTGCCCTCCAAATTCATATTCGTTATATAAATTGGCCCTTTTAATTTTGTCTGGCTTGCCATTCCAAATAAAATTTTGTTCATATAATTTAAAAAGCAGGTCACTAGGTGTAGGCAAAATCATAAACAAATAGGTAAACTGTGATATGACTAAAGAGTTAATCAGGGTGATTTTCCCACAAATAGACAGTAGCAAGCAAGATCTTATCTATTTTTGCTAACTTTCTATAAAAATGTTATGGAGTGAGTTCATTTCTTTCTTTTGGGATTTGTTTACCGAGTATGTCCACATCTCCATCAGACTATTTAATTGGTAAACTACACGGTAATGTAAAATAGGCATTTTTTTAGTGATCCAATACGTAATATCACTTATCATAATTTGGTTTTAATCCAGAGAGGATAGCAAAAGTATCTAGATCCTCTATCAGGCTGTGGAGCGATTCTAATTGTGGTTTTAAAAGAAAACATGAATCATCAGCGTACAATGGCACCTTAGTTTTTAAGCCACAGATTTCTAATCCCTTAATATTATTGTTTGATCTACTTTTAACAGCTAACATATCGATGGCAATAATAAATAGACATGCCGATTGTGGACAACCTTGTTTTACTCCTCTAGATAGTTTTAAACTTTCTGCGATGTAGCCATTATTTACAGTTTTACACCTAGGGTTACTTTACATAACTTTAACGCATTTATAAGAGATTCCCCAACATTTAAATATTCTAGGCATTTATATATAAACTTCAGTCGTACTTTATTAAAAGCCTTTTCAAAATCAGCTATGAAAACCAGGCCTGCTATCCCCGATATTTCATGGAATTTTATTGTTTCCAGCACTTGTCTTATATTATCTCCAATATATCGTCCATGTAAAAAAAAATTAGGATGAATAATATCTGACAATACTTTTTTAATTCTATGCGCCATGCATTTTGCGAGGATTTTTGCATCACAACACTGAAGTGTAAGAGGTCTCCAATTTTTTTAATGGACTGGATCTTTATATACACCACTTGGGTCCTGTTTCAGTAATAATGATATCAGACCTTCTTGTTGCGTGTCTGATAATCTACCATTTATAGAGGAGTGGTTAAAACATGCTAATAATGGTCCTCTGAGTATATCAAAAACAGTTTTGTATACTTCCACTGGTATGCCATCCAGCCCTGGAGTTTTCCCAGCCGTAAAGGCTTTAATTGCATCAAGAAGTTCCTCCTCTGTGATTTGGCCTTCACATGGGTATTTCTGTACAGATGTTAATTTTACATTATTATTAGGGAAAAAATCCATACAATCAGTTTCAGTTAGTGGAGATGGAGGAGACTGAAACGAAAACATATTCTTAAAGTACTTTACTTCCTCTTTCAAAATATCATTAGGTGAATCATGCGTGACACCATCATTTGTAACAAGTTTCAATAAAAACATTTTGGTAGCATTTCTATATTGAAGCTTGAAAAAGAATTTGGTGCATTTTTCCCCATATTCCATCTAGTTCGCTTTATTTTTATAATACACTGCTCAAAAAAATAAAGGGAACACTTAAACAACACAATGTAACTCCAAGTCAATCACACTTCTGTGAAATCAAACTGTCCACTTAGGAAGCAACACTGATTGACAATAAATTTCACATGCTGTTGTGCAAATGGATTAGACAAAAGGTGGAAATTATAGGCAATTAGCAAGACACCCCCCAAAACAGGAGTGATTCTGCAGATGGTGACCACAGACCACTTCTCAGTTCCTATGCTTCCTGGCTGATGTTTTGGTCACTTTTGAATGCTGGCAGTGCTCTCACTCTAGTGGTAGCATGAGACGGAGTCTACAACCCACACAAGTGGCTCAGGTAGTGCAGTTCATTCAGGATGGCACATCAATGCGAACTGTGGCAAAAAGGTTTGCTGTGTCTGTCAGCGTAGTGTCAGCATGCAGGCACTACCAGGAGACAGGCCAGTACTTCAGGAGACGTGGAGGAGGCCGTAGGATGGCAACAACCCAGCAGCAGGACCGCTACCTCCGCCTTTGTGCAAGGAGGTGCACTGCCAGAGCCCTGCAAAATGACCTCCAGCAGGCCACAAATGTGCATGTGTCTGCTCAAACGGTCAGAAACAGACTCCATGAGGGTGGTATGAGGGCCCGACGTCCACAGGTGGGGGTTGTGCTTACAGCCCAACACCGTGCAGGACGTTTCGCATTTGCCAGAGAACACCAAGATTGGCAAATTCGCCACTGGCGCCTTGAGCTCTTCACAGATGAAAGCAGGTTCACACTGAGCACATGAGCACATGCGACAGACGTGACAGAGTCTGGAGACGCCGTGGAGAACGTTCTGCTGCCTGCAACATCCTCCAGCATGACCGGTTTGGCGATGGGTCAGTCATGGTGTGGGGTGGCATTTCTTTGTGGGGCCGCACAGCCCTCCATGTGCTCGCCAGAGGTAGCCTGACTGCCATTAGGTACCGAGATGAGATCCTCAGACCCCTTGTGAGACCATATGCTGACACATGCACATTTGTGGCCTGCTGGAGGTCATTTTGCAGGGCTCTGGCAGTGCACCTCCTTGCACTAAGGCGGAGGTACCGATCCTGCTGCTGGGTTGTTGCCCTCCTACGGCCTCCTCCACGTCTCCTGATGTACTGGCCTGTCTCCTGGTAGCGCCTGCATGCTCTGGACACTACGCTGACAGACACAGCAAACCTTTTTGCCACAGTTCGCATTGATGTGCCATCCTGAATGAACTGCACTATCTGAGCCACTTGTGTGGGTTGTAGACTCCGTCTCATGCTACCACTAGAGTGAGAGCACCGCCAGCATTCAAAAGTGACCAAAACATCAGCCAGGAAGCATAGGAACTGAGAAGTGGTCTGTGGTCACCACCTGCAGAATCACTCCTGTTTTGGGGGGTGTCTTGCTAATTGCCTATAATTTCCACCTTTTGTCTATTCCATTTGCACAACAGCATGTGAAATGTATTGTCAATCAGTGTTGCTTCCTAAGTGGACAGTTTGATTTCACAGAAGTGTGATTGACTTGGAGTTACATTGTGTTGTTTAAGTGTTCCCTTTATTTTTTTGAGCAGTGTATATTACACTGGATCTTTCTTGAATAAGTTCCTCCGTTTCTTTTTGTTTTTCCTCTAGCTTATTCTGTGCCTCTATGGTACAATTTTTATTGCTATCTAACTGTACTGTTAGTCCTTTAATCTCCTTTATTAATATGGACTCTCTTGATCTAAATGTCTTTTGTTTTATCGATGAGTACTGAATTGCATGGCCTCTAAAGGCACATATAAAAGTGTCCCATACAATAAGGGGATCTGCTGTACCTATGTTATGTCGGAAAAAATCAGTTATAAATTCTTCTGTTCTAGTTCTAAACAATTTATCATCTAGTAGGCTTTGATTAAATTTCCAATATCCTCGCCCACGTGGAAATTCTGTAAGAGTAATATAAATGTCAATTATGTGATAATCCGACTGCATTCTGTTCCCTATCAACACTTTTAAACTTTTGGTGCCAGAGAGAATGACATAAGAAAGTAGTCAAGACGACTAGCTTGATTAAGCCTCCTCCATGTATATCTCACTAGATCAGGGTATTTAAGTCTCCATATATCCATTAATTCCAATATATCTATGACATTCATGATTTCCTTAAGTGCCTGAGGGTGATAGTGGGATTTCCTTTCCGGTCCATAGATGTATTTTAAGACCGTATTAAAATCTCCCACCATAATAATAGAGTCTAGTGTTGCTTGTAGAGTTGATAAATTCTTATATATATTTTAAAAGAAGCTTGGATCATCATTATTTGGACCGTATAAGTTAATAAGCCATATCTGTTTATTGTCCAATAACATATTTAAAATAATCCATCTACCTTGATGATCTGTTTGGACAATTTGCACATTTGGATCAAAATTACTGTTAATTAAAACCATCACCCCTTTTGAATTTCTTTGCCCATGGGAGAAATATATCCCCCCCTCCCCCCCCTACAGAGAAGAATGGGAGTTTCTCCCATTCTTCTCTGTAGATCCTCTCAAGCTCTGTCAGATTGGATGGACAGCTTCACCGCACAGCTATTTTCGGGTCTCTCCAGAGATGTCCGATCGGGTTCAAGTCCGGGCTCTGGCTGGGCAACTCAAGGACATTCAGAGACTTGTCCCGAAGCCACTCCTGTATTGTCCTGGCTGTGTGCTTAGGGTTGTTGTCCTGTTGGAAGGTGTACTTTCACCCCAGTCTGAAGTCCTGAGCCCTCTGGAGCAGGTTTTCATCCGGGATCTCTCTGTACTTTGCTCCGTTCATCTTTCCCTCGATCCTGACGAGTCTCCTAGTCCCTGCCGCTAAAAAACATCCCCACAGCATGATGCTGGCACCACCATGCTTCACCATAGGGAGTGTGCCAGGTTTCCTCCAGATGTGACGCTTGGCATTCAGGCCAAATGGTTCAATCTTGGTTTCATCAGACCAGAGAATCTTGTTTTTTTATGGTCTGAGAATCCTTTATGTGCCTTTTGGCAAACTCCAAGCGGGCTGTCATGAGCCTTTTACTGAGGAGTGGCTTCCGTCTGGCCACTCTACCACAAAGGTTCTCCCATCTCCACAGACGAACTCTGGAGGTCTGTCAGAGTGACCATCGGGTTCTTGGTCATCTCTATGACCAAAGCCCTTCTCCACTGATTGCTCAGTTTGGCCGGGCGGCCAGCTCTTGGAAGAGTCTTAGTGGTTCCAAACTTCTTCCATTTAAGAATGATGGAGGTCACTGTGTTCTTGGGGGACCTTCAATGCTGCAGAAATGTTTTGGTACCCTTCCCCAGATCTGTGGCTCGACACAATCCTGTCTCGGAGCTCTATGGACAATTCCTTCGACCTCACGGCTTGGTTTTTGCTCTGACATGCACTTTCAACTGTGGGATCTTAATATACGTATTTGTCTTGTCTTTCCAAATCATGTCCAATCAATTGAATATACCACAGGTGGACTCCAATCAAGTTGTAAAAAAACATATTAAGGATGATCAATGGAAACAGGATACATTTGAGCTCAATTCCGAGTCTCATAGCAAAGGGTCTGAATATGTAAATAAGGTATTTCTAAAAACCTCTTTTCACTTTATCATCATGGGGTGTTGTGCTTAGATTGATGAGGGAAAAAATATTTCATCAATTTTAGAATAGGGCTATAATGTAACAAAATGTGGAAAAAGTCAAGGGGTTTGAATACTTTCTGAATGCACTGTACAAACTATAAAATAAGATGTCAAAATGTATACTTTCATAGCAAGTAATACAAATATATTATTTTAGAACATTTTCACTGTTAATATGTGTACATCATTGTAGTAAATGTATGATAAGAAGTCATGCAATATTTATTCATATTTTACTATTTCAGAGCATTGTAATAATTCAGGGCTACCAACTTTTGAAGAAAGTTTGGAGTGAGATTTGCTATGTGAATTTCATTGCCCCCTGGCCAATCCATAGATGGGGGACTGGGGGCTTACTGTTTTAAAGCGAATTTCCTGAAATTCTATGTATTTTTACATGGCTTAGGCCTATTACCAGGGTGGAAAATTAGGTATTTTCAGGATACTTTGAACATTAAATTAACACTCCAAATTTGACTACTTTGTTACTTTTGGGTATGATATGTAAAGTATGCTAATATGTTTTTTAATGTTTTTTTTAGGTGGTTTGACACTTTATTGAGACAGTAATGGAATTAGATAGGGAGACAGGCAAGTGTTATAAACAGTGGGAAGGTTGGAAGCCGGGATTGGTCCCTGTTCTCAGGTGGAAAGTTGTTATGAGACATGTGCCAGGAAGTGTTAGCACTACAACAAGGCTCTGCACAGGAAATGTTCATGTTAATGGTTGATGGCAGTGGGTAACCAAATCGTAGACATGAGCCTGCTTGGCTATAGACTGCTTTGAAGGTAAGGACACAAACATTTAATATGTTGTCATTTGGGATCTATCTCTTTAAAATAGGGATGGAAGAAAATCCTCTCAAGGAGGGTTGGCCACCCAGATCTATGTTCACCAAGTGCTGTGTGTTTGAAAATGTTCTTGTTATAACACTGCATTTTTCAAGATGACCCAACCTTCAAGAAAAATCAAATGAAGATCAATATTCAGGTGGTTTATGACCACTAGTTGAAGATCAATATTCAGGTGGTTTATGACTACTAGTTGAAGATTAATATTCAGGTGGTCTATGACTACTAGTTGAAGATTAATATTCAGGTGGTTTATGACCACTAGTTGAAAATCAATATTCAGGTGGTTTATGACTACTAGTTGAAGATTAATATTCAGGTGGTTTATGACCACTAGTTGAAGATCAATATTCAGGTGGTTTATGACCACTAGTTGAAGATCAATATTCAGGTGGTTTATGACTACTAGTTGAAGATCAATATTCAGGTGGTTTATGACTACTAGTTGAAGATCAATATTCAGGTGGTTTATGACTACTAGTTGAAGATCAATATTCAGGTGGTTTATGACTACTAGTTGAAGATCAATATTCATGTGGTTTATGACCACTAGTTGAAGATCAATATTCAGGTGGTTTATGACCACTAGTTGAAGATCAATATTCAGGTGGTTAATGACTACTAGTTGAAGATCAATATTCAGGTGGTTTATGACTACTAGTTGAAGATCAATATTCAGGTGGTTTATGACTACTAGTTGAAGATCAATATTCAGGTGGTTTATGACCACTAGTTGAAGATCAATATTCAGGTGGTTTATGACTACTAGTTGAAGATCAATATTCAGGTGGTTAATGACTACTGGTTGAAGATTAGTATTCAGGGGGTTTATGACTACTAGTTGAAGATCAATATTCAGGTGGTTTATGACTACTAGTTGAAGATCAATATTCATGTGGTTTATGACTACTAGTTGAAGATCAATATTCAGGTGCTTTATGACTACTAGTTGAAGATCAATATTCAGGTGGTTTATGACTACTAGTTGAAGATCAATATTCAGGTGGTTTATGACTACTAGTTGAAGATTAGTATTCAGGTGGTTTATGTCCCCTAGTTGAAGATCAATATTCAGGTGGTTTATGACTACTAGTTGAATATCAATATTCAGGTGGTTTATGTCCCCTAGTTGAAGATCAATATTCAGGTGGTTTATGACTACTAGTTGAAGATCAATATTCAGGGGGTTTATGACTACTAGTTGAAGATCAATATTCAGGTGGTTTATGACTACTAGTTGAAGATCAATATTCAGGTGGTTTATGACCACTAGTTGAAGATCAATATTCATGTGGTTTATGACTACTAGTTGAAGATTAGTATTCAGGTGGTTTATGACTACTAGTTGAAGATCAATATTCAGGGGGTTAATGACTACTAGTTGAAGATCAATATTCATGTGGTTTATGACTACTAGTTGAAGATTAGTATTCAGGTGGTTTATGACTACTAGTTGAAGATCAATATTCAGGTGGTTTATGACTACTAGTTGAAGATCAATATTCAGGTGGTTTATGACTACTAGTTGAAGATCAATATTCAGTGGGTTTATGACTACTGGTTGAAGATCAATATTCAGGTGGTTTATGACTACTAGTTGAAGATCAATATTCAGGTGGTTTATGACTACTGGTTGAAGATCAATATTCAGGTGGTTTATGACTACTAGTTGAAGATCAATATTCAGGTGCTTTATGACTACTAGTTGAAGATCAATATTCAGGTGGTTTATGACTACTAGTTGAAGATCAATATTCAGGTGGTTTATGACCACTAGTTGAAGATCAATATTCAGGTGGTTTATGACTACTAGTTGAAGATCAATATTCAGGTGGTTTATGACTACTGGTTGAAGATCAATATTCAGGTGGTTTATGACCACTAGTTGAAGATCAATATTCAGGTGGTGTCACGAATACCACCGAAGGTGGCTCCCCTTCCTGTTCGGGTGGCGCTCGGCGGTCGTCGTCGCCGGTCTACTTGCTGCCACCGATCCCTTTGTCCTTTTCGTTTATGTCTGTCTAATTGTTTTCACCTGTTCCTTGTTGGGGTTTTGGGATGGGTGCTATTTAGTTTCGTTTTGCCCGCTAGTGTTTGTGCGGGCTTGTTGGTTGTTACGTTTGGTGATGTATCGTGTCTTGTTTTGTGTTTTTCGCTGTCTAGTGTTTGTAACAAGGTTTGGGGTTTGTTTAGCGCCAGTGTTTTGGGCATTCACCCATGTTTGGACATTAAAGCTTTTTCCTGTACATTTCGCTCTCTGCAGTTGACTCCTCACTCATTTCACTCACCCGTCGTTACAGGTGGTTTATGACTACTAGTTGAAGATCAATATTCAGGTGGTTTATGACTACTAGTTGAAGATTAGTATTCAGGTGGTTAATGACTACTAGTTGAAGATTCTCTCCAAGGTGGCTTAGCAGTTCAGACGTCTTTCCGTATTGTCTTGTCGTGTCCTGTATATATATATATATTTACACCTTTTCTTCACATATCTTTTATTTATTTTATTATCCAAGAACTCAACTACAAAAGCTTTCCTGCAAAAGCTTTCCTGCAACCCGCTTCACCAATTACAATAAGTAATATTTACCTCAATCTGAAAATCCATCGTGGAAGATAGCCAGGGGCTAATTCAGAAGCTAGCCTGATAGCTAACCAGAAGCTACTCCGATAGCTAGCCAGAAGCTAATCTGTAGCTGCCCCGAAATTAGCCGGTTTGCTAGCTAGCGTTGGTGTTTCAGCTGCCCACGTTTTGCGGTCATCAGCTATTCCTTTAGCTCGATAATCTACCGGCACTTTTGTGCAACGCGACTCGGACCGGAGCATTCCGGGACTTTTTTTCTCCCAGTTTCCCCGGATTCCAACCGCAGGCTCTGGACACTTGCACCTTGATTTCGCAGCTAGCTAGCTGCATACCGTGTGACTATTGGCTTACGTCGACCCCGGAGCAAACTCAAATCATGCTGGAGCTAGCCAGCTGAGGAGTTCCATCACCATCCGGACCCGTTTCTTTTGTTGCTGCTGCAGATACGGAACCCCACCGGGCCTTCACGACTGACTGCCGACGTTATCTGCCCGAGGGATGTATCCAACCGGCAAATCCGTCCCGACGTTACCTGAACGCTCACCTGAGGCCCGCTAATCGTTAGCTGTCCTATCGGCTGCTATCTGAACAAAACCCCACTACACGGAACCTACCGACGGAAACGCACGAGGTATCTACAAACAGACCTCCATCCTATGCTGCTACCGATAGCCATATACCCGGCCAGCTGTCTGGATCGCCACGACCCCAACCAACCTCTACTCACTGGACCCTTACTGATCACTCGATTAAGCATGCCTCTCCTTAATGTAAATATGCCTTGTCCATTGCTGTTCTGGTTAGTGTTTATTGGCTTATTTCACTGTAGAGATTCTAGCCCTGCTCTCTATACCATATCCAACCTATCAGTTCCACCACCCACATATGCGATGACATCACCTGGTTTCAATGATGTTTCTAGAGACAAGATCTCTCTCATCATCACTCAATACCTAGGTTTACCTCCACTGTATTCACATCCTACCATACCTTTGTCTGTACATTATTCCTTTAAACTATTTTATCGCCCCCAGAAACTTCCTTTTACTCTCTGCTCTAGTAGCTCTAGGCGACCAATTCTCATAGCTTTTAGCCGTACCATTATCCTACTTCTCCTCTGTTCCTCTGGTGATGTAGAGGTGAATCCAGGCCCTGCAGTACCTGGCTCCACTCCTATTCCCCAGGCGCTCTCTTTTGATGACTTCTGTAACCGTAATAGCCTTGGCTTCATGCATGTTAACATTAGAAGCCTCCTCCCTAAGTTTGTTTTGTTCACTGCTTTAGCACACTCTACCAACCCGGATGTTTTAGCCGTGTCTGAATCCTGGCTTAGAAAGACCACCAAAAATCAGACATTTTTATCCCCAATTACAATATTTTCAGACAAGATAGAACGGCCAAAGGGGGCGGTGTTGCAATCTACTGCAAAGACTGCCTGCAGAGTTCTGTTATACTATCCAGGTCTGTTCCCAAACAATTTGAACTTCTACTTTTAAAAATCCACCTCTCTAAAAACAAGTCTCTCACCGTTGCCGCCTGCTATAGACCACCCTCTGCCCCCAGCTGTGCTCTGGACACTATATGTGAACTGATTGCCCCCCATCTATCTTCAGAGCTCGTGCTGCTAGGCGACCTAAATTTGAACATGCTCAACACCCCAGCCACCCTACAATCTAAGCTTGATGCCCTCAATCTCACACAAATTATCAATGAACCTACCAGGTACCACCCCAATTCCGTAAACACGGGTACCCTCATAGATATCATCCTAACAAACTTGCCCTCCAAATACACCTCTGCTGTTTTCAACCAAGATCTCAGCGATCACTGCCTCATTGCCTGCATCCGTAATGGGTCAGCGGTCAAACGACCTCCACTCATCACTGTCAAACGCTCCCTGAAACACTTCAGCGAGCAGGCCTTCCTAATCGACCTGGCCGGGATATCCTGGAAGGATATTGATCTCATCCCGTCAGTAGAGGATGCCTGGTCATTTTTTAAAAATGCCTTCCTCACCATCTTGAATAAGCATGCCCCATTCAAGAAATTTAGAACCAGGAACAGATATAGCCCTTGGTTCTCTCCTGACCTGACTGCCCTTAACCATCAGAAAAACATCCTATGGCGTTCTGCATTAGCATCGAACAGCCCCCGTGATATGCAACTTTTCAGGGAAGCCAGAAACCAATATACACAGGCAGTTAGAACAGCCAAGGCTAGCTTTTTCAAGCAGAAATTTGCTTCCTGCAACACAAATTCAAAAAAGTTCTGGGACACCGTAAAGTCCATGGAGAATAAGAACACCTCCTCCCAGCTTCCAACCGCTCTGAAGATAGGAAACACTGTCACCACCGACAAATCCACTATAATTGAGAATTTCAATAAGCATTTTTCTACGGCTGGCCATGCTTTCCACCTGGCTACCCCTACCCCGGACAACAGCACTGCCCTCCCCTCTGCTACTCGCCCAAGCCTTCCCCATTTCTCTTTCTCCCAAATACAGTCAGCTGATGTTCTTAATGAGCTGCAAAATCTGGACCCTTACAAATCAGCCGGGCTAGATAATCTGGACCCTTTCTTTCTAAAACTATCTGCTGAAATTGTTGCCACCCCTATTACTAGCCTCTTCAACCTCTCTTTCGTGTCGTCTGAGATCCCCAAAGATTGGAAAGCAGCTGCGGTTATCCCCCTCTTCAAAGGGGGGGACACCCTTGACCCTAACTGCTACAGACCTATATCTATCCTACCCTGCCTTTCTAAGGTCTTCGAAAGCCAAGTCAACAAACAGATTACCGACCATTTCGAATCACACCACACCTTCTCCGCTATGCAATCTGGTTTCAGAGCTGGTCATGGGTGCACCTCAGCCACGCTCAAGGTCATAAACGATATCGTAACCGCCATCGATAGGAAACAATACTGTGCAGCCGTATTCATTGACCTGGCCAAGGCTTTTGACTCTGTCAATCACCACATCCTCATTGGCAGACTCGACAGCCCTGGTTTCTCTAATGATTGCCTCGCCTGGTTCACCAACTACTTCTCTGATAGAGTTCAGTGTGTCAAATCGGAGGGTCTGTTGTCCGGGCCTCTGGCAGTCTCTATGGGGGTGCCACAGGGTTCAATTCTTGGACCGACCCTCTTCTCTGTTTACATCAATGATGTCGCTCTTGCTGCTGGTGATTCTCTGATCCACCTCTACGCAGACGACACTATTCTGTATACTTCTGGCCCTTCTTTTGACACTGTGTTAACAACCCTCCAGGCGAGCTTCAATGCCATACAACTCTCCTTCCGTGGCCTCCAACTGCTCTTAAATACAAGTAAAACCAAATGCATGCTCTTCAACCGATCGCTGCCTGCTCCTGCCCGCCTGTCCAACATCACTACTTTGGACGGCTCTGACTTAGAATATGTGGACAACTACAAATACCTAGGTGTCTGGTTAGACTGTAAACTCTCCTTCCAGACCCACATCAAACATCTCCAATCCAAAGTCAAATCTAGAATTGGCTTCCTATTCCGCAACAAAGCATCCTTTACTCATGCTGCCAAACATACCCTTGTAAAACTGACCATCCTACCAATCCTCGACTTCGGTGATGTCATTTACAAAATAGCCTCCAAAACCCTACTCAATAAATTGGATGCAGTCTATCACAGTGCCATCCGTTTTGTCACCAAAGCCCCATATACTACCCACCACTGCGACCTGTACACTCTCGTTGGCTGGCCCTCGCTTCATACTCGTCGCCAAACCCACTGGTTCCAGGTCATCTACAAGACCCTGCTAGGTAAAGTCCCCCCTTATCTCAGCTCGCTGGTCACCATAGCAGCACCTACCTGTAGCACGCGCTCCAGCAGGTATATCTCTCTAGTCACCCCCAAAACCAATTCTTCCTTTGGACGCCTCTCCTTCCAGTTCTCTGCTGCCAATGACTGGAACGAACTACAAAAATCTCTGAAACTGGAAACACCTATCTCCCTCACTAGCTTTAAGCACCAGCTGTCAGAGCAGCTCATAGATTACTGCACCTGTACATAACCCATCTACAATTTAGCCCAAACAACTACCTCTTTACCTACTGTATTTATTTATTAATTTATTTTGCTCCTTTGCACCCCATTATTTCTGTCTCTACTTTGCACTTTCTTCCAATGCAAACCAACCATTCCAGTGTTTTTTTAGTTTTTATTTTACTTGCTGTGTTGTACTCACTTCGCCTCCATGGCCTTTTTATATTTTATTTATTTATACATATATCTGTTTGCCTTCACCTCCCTTATCTCACCTCACTTGCTCACATTGTATATAGACTTATTTTTTTTCACTGTATTATTGACTATATGTTTGTTTTTACTCCATGTGTAACTATGTGTTGTTGTATGTGTCGAACTGCTTTGCTTTATCTTGGCCAGGTCGCAATTGTAAATGAGAACGTGTTCTCAATTTGCCTACCTGGTTAAATAAAGGTTAAATAAATAAAATAAAATAAAATCAATATTCAGGTGGTTTATGACTACTAGTTGAAGATTAGTATTCAGGTGGTTTATGACTACTAGTTGAAGATCCTTGCCATCATTTTACTCCACATAGACATTATGTGATGTGTTTATGAGTTGTGAGTCCACCTGCCATCTCTGCCTAGCATGTGCACAATACTAAAATGTTAAAAATTATATTTGACTCCTGGAACATTTACTATCCAATGCTTATTTGTATGACTTATTCAAAACTGTACATGACTGGCAAAAATACATAGCCTTATATAATTCATTTTCAAAGACACAAGTAGGCATATCAGATTTCAAATATGAGATTGCGCTGGCAAAACTGGAAAGAGGTGGAATAATAAAATAAGTGTGGGGGGCGACAGTAGTGTTCTTGCTGACAAGCACAGTAATTACCCTATATTTTAGCCCATTGTTAAGAATGAGAATTGTTCCACTAATCAGACTAAATAAAGTAAATAGCTAATAAAATCTCCTGAAGAACATATTACATAAATCTGCCCCTACACTCTAACCAAACTATTTTATATTTTTTTGTATCCCCTCTAGAATGAAATGTACTCTTTAGGGTTCGCAATCTGTTTGACAAAAGGATTTTCATAGTTACAAATCAGGTCATCCTACCCAACGTCCCTGCTAAAACCTACTGTATGTCACGTTCTGACCTTGTTCTTTTGTATTTTCTTTGTTTTAGTATGGTCAGGGCGTGAGTTGGGTGGGTTATCTATGCTTGTTTTTCTATGTTGGGTTTTTCGTTTGGCCTAATATGGTTCTCAATCAGAGGCAGGTGTTTGTCGTTGTCTCTGATTGGGAACCATATTTAGGGAGCCTGTTTTCTGATGTGTTTTGTGGGTGGTTATTTTCCGTGTCAGTGTTTGTCCCACACGGAACTGTTTGTATTTCACGTATCGTTTATTGTTTTGTTTCTGTGTTCGTTTGTTTCATTAAAATATATTATGGACACATACCACGCTGCACATTGGTCTGACATTGAGATGAGGAGGAGGACAGCCGTTACACTGTAGGCCTGTCTGCTGCCTTTTCATTGTCACAGCCTAAATGCCAATCACCACATGAGGGGACTAACGGAAGTGTAGATTAAATCGACTTTAGTACATAAAATCAAATTTGATTTGTCACATGGCGTTGAATGCACCTTATCGTGAAATGCTTATTTACAAGCCCGTAACCAACAATGTAGTTTTTAGAAAAATAATAAGGAAATCAGTGAATTGTAATAAATTAATTAGGCCTTAATCTGTGGATTTCATTACTGGGCAGGGGCGCAGCCATGGATGGGCTTGGGAGGGCATAGGCCCACCCACTTGGGAGCCAGGCCCAACCACTGGAGGGCCAGGCCCAGTCAATCAGAATGAGTTTTTCAGACAGAAATAATGTCTTCTCCCCAATTTTGTGGTATCCATATGGTAGTTCCAGTCTTGTCGCATCATTGCAACTCCTGTGAGAGGCGAAGGTCGAGAGCCATGCGTCCTCCGAAACACAACCCAACCAAGTCGCAGTGCTTCTTGACACAATGCCCGCTTAACCCGGAGCCAGCCACACCAACGTGTTGGAGGAAACACTGTGCACCTGGCGACCGTGTCAGCGTGCATGCACCCGGCCCACCACAGGAGTCGCTAGAGCGCGATGGGACAAGTACATCCCAGCCGGCCAAACCCTCCCTTAACCCGGATGATGCTGGGCCAATTGTGCGCCGCCCCATGGGTCTCCCAGTCTCGAACGGCTGCGACAGAGCCTGGACTCGAATCTCTAGTGGATCTCTAGTGGCACAGCTAGCAACTGAGATAAGTGGATGGATTATCTTGACAAAGGATAAAATGCTCACTAACACAGATGTAAACAAATTTGTGCACAACAGTTTAGAGAAATAAGCTTTTTTTATTAGTATGAAACATTTCTGGGATCTTTTATTTCAGCTCATGAAACATGGGACCAGTACTTTACATGTTACGCTTTATATTTTTTGTGGATGGCTGCAAACTATTATTAGGGCAGTGTTTTTGTATCAAAACGAGCAGAGCGGTAGAAGAATGTCTAGTGCTTCGGGTACTGTAGGTCGTGACCGGCATCACACTCCAGGGCAGTAGGTGGCAGTGTATGCACATATCAGTTGGTTGCGATTCGCCAATAAATTTGAAGAATAATGTATAAAGTAAACAAACACGGTTTTGACTAGATGAGTACAGTTTATGTCACAATTGACTATAATTTACTTTTCGTAGCAGGTTAGGAGATCTTACGCAGCAGGTTATGATAATTAGGTTAAGGTTAGGAAAAGGATTAGGGTTAGCTATGAAAGTAAAACTACTTTAAACGTAATTTAACACAATGTACCCCATCCACCAATGATCCAGAAGCACTGCGCGCTAGACTGAAGCTAATTCTATCCGCGTTATTTAAAGCGGCTCCAATTTAGTGTATTTATTGGTAGTTTACATGTATCCTTGAAATACACAACGAAAGAACAAAGATAACAGCTTGTTTGACTTTTGCACGGGTAATTTGAATGATCTCTTGGTGCACATGTGCAACTTTCTCAACTTTAAAACATTCAGAGTTCAAAGTGCATTTGATTGTTTTCAATGGTTGAACTTTGACACAGTTGTTTCTTTGACAGACGGACATCTAGCTGGTGGTCAAAGGTAACGTAATTAACAATGACGTAAGATAAAACGTTTTAATTTACCTCACAAAATAACGTTATAACTAAGTGCTTGTGGCTACAGAAATGTTTTTACTTGCAATGACAATGTTACACGGATGTTACAACTAGCTAAATATTTTGGCTACAGGAACGTTTTTACTTGCAGTGCGATGACGATGTTACATGGATGTTACAACTAGCTAAATATTTTGGCTACAGGCACGTTTTTACTTGCAGTGCGATGACGATGTTACAACTAGCTAACTGTATCCACACATTAATGATGTCCTGATTTTTTTTTTTTTCGGGGTGTTTGCCTGGTGTTCTATTATTTCACTTGTTGTCATTGTGTTCACAAGAATGTCCCTGTATTGATGTGTAATATTGTTATTATTGTTGCAATAATACAAAAAAAATCCTTCAGATGGCAGGTTCTAGGAAAGTGATTGAACTGTTTTATGACGTGGTCTCTCCCTACTCATGGCTTGGCTTTGAGGTTAGTCTTTAGATCAGGGCTGCCCAACCCTCTTCCTGGATCTACTATCCTGTTGGTTTTCAGTCCAACCCTAATTTAACACACCTGATTCTACTAATTAGCTGCTCCACAAGATCTTAACTAGTTGAATCAGGTATGCTAAATTCGGGTTGGACTGAAAACCTACAGGACAGTAGATCTCCAGGAAGAGGGATGGGCAGCCCTGCTTTAGATTGTACATTTTTTAATTTCAGAGGTAGAGTTATATGCATTGACTAATCATTGTGCATGTATCTGATCTGTAGGTCATGTGCCGTTACAGAAATGTGTGGAACATTGAACTTAAACTACGTCCTGCATTCTTGGGGGGCATCATGCAAGGGTCAGGTAAGTAGCTGAGATCAACATTACACAAACCAGACTTCACAATAGGCTATGGATGGATTGTTATGTTTACATTGCACATGTTGTCAGTCAGCCATTAAAAAGTCATTATGATGAGTCATCTGCATTGTGATATAAAGTCTGATTGTACTTTTATCCTGTATTCCAGGTAATAAGCCCCCAGGTCTGGTCCCAAACAAGTTCCTGTATATGACCACAGACCTGCACCGTCTAGCCCAGTACTTCCAGGTTCCCATCAGTCCCCCTGCTGACCCCTTTGAGGCCATGTTTGAAAAAGGTGCAACCCCCCTGCATCTCCTTTATGTAAATATGCCAGTAGCCTATTTTGCCAAGCTTATGAGAACGCTATTGGATATATTCAGGATACACATGGGTGGGAACAGCATTAATATGCCAGTACTGTTTCTTATATAGAATGTATCTTAAAGATCAATGAAGGTTTCCTAATATAGCATCTTTAACAGGTCTAGGCCTCAATGCAGTAGGCCAAGATTTGGTAGCTGGTGGTGACAGGTCTCTCCCTGTAACATTCCATTGAGTACTGCTGTCTGTTGGGGACACTTAAGGAGAAAAACGTCTGTGCTGTCAACATGCCTGTTCTATATTATGTATGGTCTCTCTTAGCCTTTTTGTGCCTCGCTGTCAAGTAAAATAAACTCCTTGCTGACCTCAGTCACCACATTTTTCGACCATGTTTTTGTCTGTCCCAGGCTCGCTGTCTGCCATGCGCTTTGTGGCGGCGGTACAGGAGAGGGAGGTGGGAGGAGATAAACAGGTAGAGCAGGTGTCTCGGGAGCTGTGGATGAGGATCTGGAGCCAAGACAAAGACATTACCCAGCCTGCATCACTCTCTGAGGTACCAGGAAGTACTCAGTCACTGTAGCTTGAGTTCAAGGCTTCTCTCCATTCATCATCTGTCTAGTGTTAGTCACATGTGCCTTTCACATAATATCTGAAAGATGTGCATTTTACTGAAGTGTTAAATAAATGCTATCTCCCAACACTAATGCAATTGCACTCAAGATCACAATCCCTGAGTGCTGGAGGGCATAATCCTCCTAGAGCATTTTGAGATTGGGTCTGGGTAGATGGTGGCGTCATGGAGTTGAACATTGCAGGTTGTTTGTTTAATATGATTCATGTTTTTTTCCAGGCAGCCATGAAGGCGGGGCTCTCAGCCAGTGAGGTAGAAGAGCTGCTGAAACTGTCCACCTCTAAGGAAATCAAAGAAAAGCTGAAGAGATCGACCCAGGAAGCACTGGACCATAGGGTCAGTGTCTCCTCCTCCTCTCCCAACCAACCCCACCCCATACATGTAGATGGTTTAGATGGCTGTTAATGACAATAGCAGCCATCAGTGTGGGAGTGGACATCAGTATCAGTGCATTCACTTCTTTCGCTATCTCACCTTGTCTTTGTACTCTCTATCTCAGGCCTTTGGTTTTCCTCTGGCTGTGTGTCATGTGAATGGAAAGGCGGAGGTGTTCTATGGCTCTGACCGATTTGAGCTCATTGCCCACTGCATAGGTGAGCCCACACTTCCTCTGGCATCATAAGGTGTCATGTTCCTGCATAAACTCCCACTTTGTATGCATCAGAATATTTACAAATAGCATATTATAGAATTGACTTTAACCAGTATGACTTATCAATGAACCATTATACCAGGGCATGTAATGCTTAAAAACAAATACAATTTGGATGAATACAATATTTAGCTACAGAAGTGCCATTTCTTACCGATCTCTTTAGCGTCTGTCCAAAAACGAATCCTGTGATATTAGGTCAACACATACTGGAGGAGTTACTGGCTAGCTACAGTGGCTAGCTTAGCTAACGAACTAGCTACGTCGGTCACGGGGCGCGCATGACCAGAATGACACATCGACGAACCACCAAAGTCACACCCCAACTTGAGAAAGGGGCGGAGTTCGACCGTTTTGTGTCCAAAGTCAACCTTTAAGATAACAATTACTGTAGGCTATATACTTACAGCAATTTGGCATTTTACGTCATTTAGCAAACACTCTTATCCAGAGCGACTTACAGTAGTGAGTGCATACATTTTAATACTTTTTTTTTGTGCTGGTCCCCGTGGGAATCGAACCCACAACCCTGTCGCCATGCTCTACCAACTAATCTACACGGGACTGCAATCAATACTGTACATCTTATTGTAATACGTCACATGTCATTGTACACGTTTTATGTCATGCACCTCACACATTCTTTTGATAGATTTATCAATCAAAAGGTATGTAATCACACAACTCAAGACAGTTATCATTATTGCGTCCTGGTTGCTAAATATGGTAGATTCTATTGTTTCGAATTTTGGTTCCTATATCATTACTATCATCTTTTTGAGCCCATCAAGATTCACCTCAGCGCAGACCTTATCCAATCATATCCTTCTGTCTTCTAGGAGAGAAGTGGATGGGACCCCAGCCTGCTGCTGCCAAACTGTGACTTGAAACATGAAACTGGGACTGTCATGTATGGAATTCATTAAGATTAATAAATACTATAGATATGATTTGAAATTGTCTATTTTCTAAATCGGACTGGAATGTATTCTTTGAAATAGATGACTGTCTTTTCACTAATCATTTTTACTGCCACAGAAAGAAACCTGACATTTACATGTAAGGACAAGCAAGGCTTCAGGAAGAGTAGCTGCCAGATAGGGAGAGTGAAAATGATGCCAGATAGGGCGAGTGAAAATGATGCCAGATATGCGACACAAAAGGAAGAGGACAGAAAGAAGTGGAAGGACCTGTTTCCCCAGACAAAAGAGAGTTGACAAAGGGCTAGCAAACACAACGAGAGTTTGACAGGTTAAGACAGAATAAGGAGGGAAATAACTTCTACAGAGGGAGAGAAAGAAGTCCACTAAACAGGTTTAACATTACGATAGACTCCCTGGATGAGGGAGAGAGGGAGGAAATGGAGTGAGAAACGGTGGGAGAGAAAGATGGATGTAGTGCAGGGCGGGGTTGAGACACCGCAGAACGTGTGACTTAGACAAACACAGAGCCACACAACAGTAATCCCTGGAGCCTCACAATCCCCACGAGAGGCGCGAGAATGGGAGAGAGACCGCGACACTAACCCTGGACTACACACACTGACACACAACAGGGAAAATGTATGAAATGTGTTGGTTTCTGTGACGGAAAGGTCAAAGGATTATATCACTGGATTGTTAAGGTTTCTTTCTCAAGGTCTGAGGCACACACACACACAGGGAGAGAGGTAAGATGACTACACTGTGTTTACTTTGTTTATGTGATTGTTTTATAATGATTTGTCTGAACTAGATCTTGGTTCCATTACTGTATATACGCGATAGAGAGCGATTGTGTGTGTTCCTCTGCTGAGTGTGTCATTGTGCTTTACCTGGTTGAAAAAATGCAGCCGGACAAGTTAAGAAATCACTGCACTGACACACAGGTGATTAGGGAGATTTAGTTTCCTTGTGTAACTGGGAGACACATTTTCATAGTTGGCCTGCAGTAAAACGGTAGTAATGTGTTAATGCCAAACCAGGCAGAAGCCCCAGATGCTGTGCCACATAGGTGTACAGATGTGCATTGGTGCTGCAATGTGATGCTTCATACCAGGTTGTGCCCTTTTGTTGTGAAGCTTGGGCATATCATTTTGCATTCACAGCTACAATGAGCTGTGTATGTGAGAGTGAAACGGGGAGGGGAAGTTGAGAGAGGAGAATAGAAAGACTTGACAGGACAAAGAGAGAGAATTGGTTTCCTTTAAGTTAGTTAGTACAATTGGTTTCCTTTAAGTTAGTACAATTTCTGAATAAATTGGAGGTGACTGTGTGTGTCTATGATAATCACAAGTTGTATTAGTATCTAGGCACACCTCAGATTGATTGTGAGAATCTCTGATGTTCCTTGCTAGGTTCCTGCAAGGTGAAACATCTGTCTCGTGTGTCTTTCGGAGGAGGGGTTGGGATAAAACAGAAGTCCAATTTCAGTTGGACTTTGTGTACACCTGACGAATAAAGTGATCATAATCTCAATCTTAATTCACATCACATGATCTGATCTAGTTAGTCCACTATAAGCAGAGGATCTGAAACTCACTATTACTGGTCATCATGTGAGGATGATGTTGTTCATCATTCATGTGATTCATCCGTTCTTGTGTTTTAATGTTTAAGCAGGTTATGTGTGTAAGTGTAACCTTTCCTCATGGGAAAAAAATAAACAGAGGATGTGTTACGTGAATAATCTTCCCCTAGGCACTGAACTGTCTGCCACTGAAACCTTGTTTTAAACCTGATTGAATGTCATCTCTTGACATACAGTACCAGTCAAAATTTTGGGCACGCCACTCATTCAAGGTTTTTATTTTTTTAAACAGTTTTCTACATTATAGAATAAAAGTGAAGACATCAAACTATGAAATAACACATATGGAATCATGTAGTAGCCAAAAAACTGTTAAACAAATCAAAATATATTTTATATTTGAGATTCTTTTAAGTAGCCTCCCTTTGCCTTGATGATAGCTTTGAACACTCTAGGCATTCTCTCAACCAGCTTAATGAGGAATGCTTTTCCAACAGTCTTGAAGGGGTTCCCACATGCTGAGCACTTGTTGGCTGCTTTTCCTTCACTCTGCGGTCCAACTCATCCCAAACCATCTCAATTGGGTTGAGGTCGGGTGATTGTGGAGGCCAGGTTTTATGATGCAGCACTCCATCACTCTCTTTCTTGGTCAAATAGCCCTTACACAGCCTGGAGGTGTGTTGGGTCATTGTCCTGTTGAAAAACAAATGATAGTCCCTCTAAGTGCAAACCAGATGGGATGATGTATTGCTGCAGAATGCTGTGGTAGCCATGCTGGTTAAGTATGCCATGTATTCTAAATAAATCACTGACAGTGTCACCAGCGAAGCACCATCACATCTCCTCCTCCATGCTTCATGGTGGGAACCACACATGCGGAGATCATCCGTTTACCTACTCTGCATCTCACAGAAACACAGCGGTTAGAACCAAAAATCTCAAAGGACCGATTTCCGCCGGTATAATGTCCATTGCTCGCGTTTCTTGGTCCAAGCAAGTCTCTTCTTCTTTTTGGTGTCCTTTAGTAGTGGTTTCTTTGCAGAAATTCAACCATGAAGGCCTGATTCACACAGTCTCCTCTGAATAGTTGATGTTGAGATGTGTCTGTTACTTGAACTTTGTGAAGCATTTATTTGGGCTACAATCAGAGGTGCAGTTAACTCTAAGGAACTTGTCCTCTGCATCAGAGGTAACTCTGGGTCTTCCTTTCCTGTGGCGGTCCTCATGAGAGCCAGTTTCCTCATAGCTATAGATGGTTTTTGCGACTGCACTTTTTATTTTTTATTTATTTCACCTTTATTTAACCAGGTAGGCTAGTTGAGAACAAGTTCTCATTTGCAACTGCGGCCTGGCCAAGATAAAGCAAAGCAGTTCGACACATACAACAACACAGAGTTACACATGAAATAAACAAACACACAATCAACAATACAGTTGAAAAATCTATATACAGCATGTGCAAATGAGGTAGGATAAGAGAGGTAAGGCAATAAATAGGCCATGGTGGCAAAGTAATTACAATATAGCAATTAAACACTGGAATGGTAGATGTGCAGAAGATGAATGTGCAAGCTGAGATACTGGGGTGCAAAGGAGCGAGATAAACAAATAAATACAGTATGGGGATGAGGTAGATTGGATGGGCTATTTACAGATGAGCTATGTACAGGTGCAGTGATCTGTGAGCTGCTCTGACAGCTGGTGCTTAAAGCTAGTGAGGGAGGTAAGAGTCTCCAGCTTCAGAGATTTTTGCAGTTCGTTCCAGTCATTGGCAGCAGAGAACTGGAAGGAGAGGCGGCCATAGGAAGAATTGGCTTTGGGGATGACCAGTGAAATATACCTGATGGAGCGCTTGCTACGGGTGGGTGCTGCTATGGTGACCAGTGAGCTTGAAGAAACTTTCAAAGTTCTTGATCTTTTCTGGATTGACTGACCTTCATGTCTTAAAGTGATGATGGACTGTTGTTCTTGAAGCTGGTTGAGGGAATGCCAAGGGTGTGCAAAGCTGTCATCAAGGCAAAGGGTGGCTACTTTGAAGAATCTAAAATATATTTTGATTTGTTTAACCCTTTTTTGTTTTATTTCATAGTTTTGATGTCTTCACTATTATTCTACAATGTAGAAAATAGTCAAATAAAGAAAAACCCTTGAATGAGTAGGTGTTTAAACTTTTGACCTGTACTGTACAATGTTGTAACCTACAAGGCCTCAGGTTTTACCCACTTTGCCTTGCTTTGTTGTTAGAATGTCTTCAATGTCAGAAGCAGACTCCCGCTGTAAACCGGGAGACACCATCTGTAGTAAGTGTTACACACACACACACACACACACACCACGCGCACACACACACACACACCATGCGCGCGCACACACACACACACACACACACACACACACACACACACACACACACACACACACACACGCACAGTTATCTCTCTTCGTTGTCTTAATGCTCACGTCTGTTCCTCAGATATCAGTGTGTACGAGCAAGAAGTGATCATCGTGCCCATCCTCCTATTGGCTAGCTTCCTGGTCATGCTGGTCTTCATCATCCTGCTACGGTACTGTCCTGAGAAGGTGGACCGCATCCGACCACAGAACACTATGGCCACGTCCAGATCACAGCGCTCCAGAAGACAACTGCACGGCATTGATGGTGAGTGTGTGTATGTGTGTATATTTGTGTTCAAGGATGTGACTTTGAAAGACTGTTTTCATAGTGAAATACTGTAGGTAATTTGAGGTAATGAGTGTGTATGTTTCTGTCTATGTCAACAACATAGGCTCTTATTCTATTTGCACAGGCTAGTAATGAACAGAATCAAACCTGTTATTATAATGTAGCTATCTACTTCTAAACTTCAGGCAATAACCTCTTCCTCTCTCTTCCCTCTCTGTCCTTCCCCTCCTTCTCTCTCTATTCATCCTCCCCTCCCACTCCGTAGCTCCCCTGGGTATCAACCCCCTGGAACATGAGACTATTGCTCTCGATGCACCCTCCTACTCTACCTTCTCCCCAACTCACTCCCACCCCTCCTCAAATTGTCTCTCCTTCTCTGTGAGGACTCCCTCTCTCCCCCCTATCCCCCCACCCAAGACCTTTACCACATCCTCCCCGTCCAGCCCCCTGCCCCAGGCGTTGACACGTTCCTTCACCCCTATGGTCCAGCCCAGGGAGCTGCCTCGCCAGAGGCTGCCAGAGTCCTTCAACCTAGTGGCCTCGCTGCCCGCAGCCTTCTCCCTGCGCTCTGATAAGGCTGTCTCCCTCTACAGGGCCCGCATGGACAACAGGAACGCTGTGCTCCGAGTGCTCAACGGTGAGAGGAGTGGGAGGAGATGAAAAACAGCTACTACTGAAACAAGCTATTTAAATAATGGCTTATAAGCAGTGTATTAGTGTAACAGATGTAACTTTACGTCGTCCCCTCGCCCCGACACGGGCGCGAACCAGGGAACCTCTGCACACATCAACAACGGTTGCCCACGAAGCTTCGTTACCCATCGCTCCACAAAGGCCGCGGCCCTTGCAGGGCAAGGGGCAACCCTACTTAATGTCTCAGAGCAAGTGACTTAACTGATTGAAATGCTACTAGCGCGCACCCGCTAACTAGCTAGCCATTTCACATCCGTTACATTAGCATACCAAAGTGGTAATATAGTCAGAACTACTTAGGGTTAGGGTAAGGGTTAAAGTTAGGGTTGACATCAGTGTAAAGTAGAATTTCTGGTCAAAGCATGTTACTTCAATATTTTCCAACATGGTCAAAAAGTGAGGAAACAGCCACTGTAAAGAGCCTTTCCCCTACCATTGAATGGGGGCTCAGCGTCATTAGGCAGTTTCTTCCCTAGTTTCAATAGGTGTGGCTGGTGCTTGTGGATTGTTATACAATCACCACCATAATTACAGCAACTGTTTACTTTGTAAAACTGGTCTCTCTACAACCTGTTTCTCTGACCTCCCTTTCAGAAATGTAATTACCAGCTGGTACAGCAAGTCTGCTTCAAGGCTTTGAGATACAGACAAAATATGTTCAGCCATAGCAGTTGATTATCAAAGGCTTTGGAAGGCCGTTTTCACACAGCATGTTGGCAGGTAATTTAATCTTCCTCTCCTCCTACTCTCCCTCAGACTCTGCGAGCGCCACAGAGAGGCACAACTTCCTGGGCTTTGCTTCCTTCTTGTCCCAGCTGGGGCCACACCCCTTCCTGCCGGAGCTCCTGGGCGTGGTTTCTCTGCGTGTGCCCCTAGTTACTGTTGTTGAGGAGCTAGAGAACAGAGATTTGCTCAGCTTCCTGTGGCGGTGCAGACAGGTAGGAACCACATTACCCATGAGACATTGTCTCTACTAGCCCATTATTTATAGTAAAATTAGGAGCTGTTTGTTATAAGGATGTTTTGGGGTATAAATTGATTCTCTTTGTGTGTTATGTCAGGATGGTGTGGGCGGGGACCCTCCATGTGAGATCACAGAGAGACGTATATTTACCATGGCCAAACAGGTAGCCTCTGCTCTGGTGAGTAGACTATGGTAATATGTTGGCTTAATGTGTTTCTGCCACAGAAATCAACATGTTTAAACCATGAACCTGCACCATGTTCAAACCATGAACATCCCCCATCATCAAACCATGAACATGCCCCATGTTCAAACCATCAAACCATGAACCTGCCCCATGTTCAAACCATGAACATGCCCCATCCTGACCTCCTCATTGTCTACTACTAACATCTCTTTACCTTGTTTGCTTTTCCATAATTAGGATCAGAAAGGATCTTGAAAGATGTGTGTGCTGTGTCTCAAAAGTCCATAGTGGTTTCCTGTGCTTATGTATTTTCCACAGTGGTTTCCTGTGCTTATGTATTTTCCACAGTGGTTTCCTGTGCTTATGTATTTTACACAGTGGCTTCCTGTGCTTATGTATTTTCCACAGTGGTTTCCTGTGCTTACGTATTTTCCACAGTGGCTTCCTGTGCTTATGTATTTTCCACAGTGGCTTCCTGTGCTTATGTAATTTCCACAGTGGCTTCCTGTGCTTATGTATTTTCCACAGTGGCTTCCTGTGCTTATGTAATTTCCACAGTGGCTTCCTGTACTTATGTATTTTCCACAGTGGCTTCCTGTGCTTATGTATTTTCCACGGTTTTCTGCGCTTATGTATTTTCCACAGTGGTTTCCTGTGCTTATGTAATTTCCACAGTGGCTTCCTGTGCTTATGTATTTTCCACAGTTTTCTGCGCTTATGTAATTTCCACAGTGGCTTCCTGTGCTTTTGTATTTTCCACAGTGGTTTCCTGTGCTTATGTAATTTCCACAGTGGCTTCCTGTGCTTATGTATTTTCCACGGTTTTCTGCGCTTATGTAATTTCCACAGTGGCTTCCTGTGCTTTTGTATTTTCCACAGTGGCTTCCTGTGCTTATGTATTTTCCACAGTGGCTTCCTCTGCTTATGTATTTTCCTTCTCTGCATTGATTTGGTCAGCTGAATGCCATGGTAGGTTTCCTGTATGTCAGGAAACCTACCTGTATGTCAGGAAACCTACCTGTATGTCAGGAAACCTACCTGTATGTCAGGAAACCTACCTGTATGTCAGGTGCAGTACACTGACATACAGGAAACCTACCATGGTACATAATACACAGGCATTAATACACAGGTATTATGTACCATGGTAGGTTTCCTGTATGTCAGTGTACTGCACCTGTCCTGTGTATTATGTACCATGGTAGGTTTCCTGTATGTCAGTGTACTGCACCTGTCCTGTGTATTATGTACCATGGTAGGTTTCCTGTATGTCCATGTACTGCACCTGTCCTGTGTATTATGTACCATGGTAGGTTTCCTGTATGTCAGTGTACTGCACCTGTCCTGTGTATTCTGTACAGAAGAGGGAAAGGAAACAAGAGGACAAAGTCACTGTGGACTTTAGAAACTAATTGAATGAAAGGGAATAATTGACAAATGTTGAGATATGACACTGTCCCAGAGCTTTAACCTCTGATCTTTGACCTCACGTTATCCCCTGTCATCCAATCAGGAGTTCCTCCACAGCCGAGACCTTCTTCATGGCAACGTCCGTGCTCACAGCGTATTGGTCAGCCGGGAGCTGACGGCCAAGCTGTGGGGACTGGGCGGGGTCTACACCAGGAATACCCAGGGAGCTACTCAGACTGAAGTTCCTGGCATGAAGAAATGGCAGGCCCCCGAGCTATTGGCTAGGAGGCCTGCCAATCATAGCAGTGACGTGTGAGTTACTCTACTTAGTCTATGCTGACATTTCAATCAATTTTCAAGATATGCAAAATACACTGATACATGTTTGTCTTTCTCTCACTAGCTGGTCATTTGGCATCTTGTTGTTTGAAATGGCGACCTTGGGTGAGTTACATGAAATCTTTTCTTCTGACTTTGAGTGCCCCTTTTGGCCAATGATACACATAACAACCACTCTTATTCATTCTGATATAATCTCTTTCTCTGAGCTACAATCTCTAATTTGTGTCATTAACCTTTCCTTCTCTCCCCTCTTTCTCTCTTTCTCCCTCTTTCAGGTGATGCTCCGTTTTCAGATATCTCCGTCAACGAGCTTCTACAGTTTCACCAGAGAGGGAAAACACTGAGAAAGCCAGCCAACTGCTCCAACTCACTGTAACTATCCATTATACAGCACTATTATTACTGTGTTATTGCCAGGAGAGGGAGCTTCTTTAGACTGAGATCAAAGAGATAGATAGAGGACTCTAGTTCCTAAAAGCCTGTTTTAGTATGGGCAGCACCATTGAGGAATTTCACCATTTTGAAGTAGTCAACTGGGTGGGACTTCCTATGGGTTAAGGAAGGGTCACATAATTCCATCCAGGTGATCAGGAGGGATCGGCCAATGAAATATACTTATGAGCAGGGTAAGGCGGTACGGCGTCCTGGCAAAATAAATAGTTGGGGTACACCGTACCGGTAAAACACGAATGAGCATATCGCAATAATTAAAACAAAATGTAAGAAAAAGGTAGGCTCTTCCACCTCTTTTTATCATTACCGAATGTCAGAGGCATGAAAAATGAGCGAACTGACTTGAAAACGGGTGGTATAGCCAAAATGTGATGTGGTTCGACGAGAACACAATAATTTGGCAAGGCAAAGATGAGTGTCCGACACCGAGATGAGAACAGACAGCAGTGGACACATAAGTTCTTGCCTTATGTCATTACACTTTGTGGTGTTTTGTGTAACAGATTCACGTGCATAGATAGCCTAGTAAAGGAGCCCTTTGAAGTGATTGTTTGACAATCAGAGGAAAACATCATGACTGGTTGTGTTTATGCCACAATAAAAGGTAATACATTGTAAAAGTTAATTGACACATTTTTACGACTAGGCCCACAGAGATCCTATTAAATGAATAGGGATTCTATATGTAAGTAATGATTAAGCACATAAAATTATTTATGCACGCGCTTATAGGAAGTCCCGTACCAGGAAGAAATTAATTATACTTTTACCAGTGCTTGTGAGCAAACATTCCATAACTGCAGGTGGCAGTAAATCCCAAACCTTGGCTTTATACCTGTTCAAACAACACGCTCCAGGTGGCAGTCTGCACCCTTTCAGTTTGTTTACCAACTCATAGAAGTAGTAGAAGAAGAAAATGGACGAGTTCATGCCCATGCTCTCACAGACGCCATAATGGGACAGACAGATACAATGTCTTCTATCCTCTGTCTTTATGACTGAGATATACCTCTATTCCCCCTTAACCACGCCCACCCTTCTCACAGGTACTCCATCATAAAGGCCTGCTGCCAATGGAAGGAGCAGGATCGCGCCACATTGGCTGAGGTCGACCGCAAGCTCCAGTCAGGAGAGAAGAGTGCCAACGACAAAGTCCTCAAGGTGCCTGAGCCAATCAACATCGAGCAGTACCTGCAAGAGGCTGGATATGGAGAGTCCAACAGCTACACTGTTTTCTGAGTGGCGGCTGTGCCGGCCAACGAAATGCACTATGCTGAGGGACGACGGTGGATATTTATATATGTTTGCCTCCATTCATTCCAGAATATTCATTTCCTTCTGCCCTTATTCATGTCTTTGTACCATAGACTTAAGATAGGTATAGTTGAACAGACACAATCGTTGAGTCAACCTCAGTTTGTAGTTGATTGTGTATACCAGTAGAGGCTGCTGAGGGGAGGACGGCTCATAATAATGGCCAGAATGGAGGTAATGGAATGGTATCAATTTCATGTGTTGGATACCATTCCATTAACTCAATTCCAGCCCTTCCACTCCATTCTAGCCATTATTATGAGCCGTCCTCTCCTCAGCAGGGTCCACTGATGTACACTACTGTTCAAAGGTTTGGGGTCACGAACACAACGTGCCATTGGAACACAGGAGGGATGGTTGCTGATAATGGGCCTCTGTATGCCTGTATAGATATTCCACTAGAAATCATCCGTTTCTAGCTACAATAGTCATTTACAATATTAACAATGTCTACACTGTATTTCTGATCAATTTGATGTTATTTTAATGGACAAAAAAAATGCTTTTCTTTAAAAAACAAGGACATTTCTAAGTGACCCCAAACTTTTGAACGGTAGTGTATATACTGTATATCAGGGATGGGCAACTCCAGTCCTCAGGGGCCTGATTGGTGCCACACTTGTGTCCTAGCCCCAGCTAACGTACCTGACTCCAATAATCAACTAATCATGATCTTCAGTTGAAAATGCATTTAGTTGAATCACCTGTGTTTGCTAGGGATGGGGAAAAGTGTGACACCACTCCGGCTCCCGAGGACTGGAGTTGCCCATCCCTGCTGTTTATTAAGGTTTACAAATCTTGTCTTCAAAATGATTGTGTAATAGGAGTAATAATATATGACTAGAAATCATTATTTTTGTTGTGATTTGGGGGACTGAAAGAACACATGGGTGCAGACACCAGGCTTCATTAGAGATTTATAAGGTGTTTATAAGTTGTTTTGTTACACGTCATTTATCATTTTAAGTCCAAAAATGTATGTAGCAACTAATGATTCTAGATTTAAATACATCTGTCTCATAAGTAGGGCCAGAGTTTAATTCTCCTGACCACGTAAGGTGAACAGGAAAAACTCGGGACCCTGGTTGCGCCTCGAGTTTGTTCTGGTCAGGTCATGTGATCATGAAACCTCCCGGAAGAGGAAGCAAAATCTCACTCACTCCTTTTTTCTGGTTCATAAACAGTCAATGAAATTAAGAAGACCAGACCCAGCTGCTAATGCCATGGTGCCACCCCTTAAGCAGACCGGAACTGTGAAAATGTTTGTTCTATG
This sequence comes from Salvelinus fontinalis, assembly GCF_029448725.1. Classification (NCBI taxonomy): domain Eukaryota; kingdom Metazoa; phylum Chordata; class Actinopteri; order Salmoniformes; family Salmonidae; genus Salvelinus; species Salvelinus fontinalis. The sequence goes on along the minus strand of NC_074670.1, from coordinate 17,047,887 downwards.
GTAAATGGCCTGAGTGGGACATTTGGTACAAGCTATATGGAAGGTCAGAGTTCAGTGGTTGATGTTCTACTGTAAATAAGCACAAACTGAACTCACATTATTTGCACACACTCCACAATGTGAATCAATGTAGAAGTTTACCAATGTCAATTAAAACCTTTCACACTGATGCTTTTTCTCATCTGAATTGGTCAGGAGGGCTCCCAAATGTTTTTGTCTTTTGAATTCTCTTGTCATTTTTTTCTACTTCTACTTAATGCTTTTCTACAAGCCAGGTGTTACAGGAGTTTGGCCTTGAACGATCGTATCATTGCGCAGTGAGAACCCTACAAGTCATTAAAATGCCACTATAGAGTCAGGGCTAGTTATACTGAACAGAAACAGTTCATATGAGGAAATCAGTCAATTTAAATAAATTCATTAGGCCCTAATTTATGGATTTCAATTGACAGGGAATACAGACATGCATTTATTGGTTACAAATACCTTTTAAAAAATGGGCCTCACGATGGGCCTCAGGATCTTATTGCTGTATTTTTGTGCATTCAAATTGCCAATCGATAAAATGCAATTGTGTTCTTTGTCCATAGTTTATGCCTGCTCATACCATAACCCCACAGCCACCATGGAACAGTCTGTTCACAATGTTGACATTAGCAAACTGCTCACCCACACAATGCCATTACACATGGACTATGGCTGTGAGGCCGGTTGGACGTACTGCCAAATTCTCTAAAGCGACATTGGAGGCTGTTTATGGCAAAGCAATTAACATATTATTTGCTAACAGCTCTGGTGGATATTCCTGCAGTCAGCATGCCAATTGCATACTCCCTTCAAAACTTGAGATGTCTGTGGCATTTTGTTGTGTGACAAAACTGCACCTTTTGGAGTTTTGCCAGCGCAAGGCAAACCTGTGTAATGATCATGCTGTTTAATCAGCTTCTTGATATGCCACACCTGTCAGGTGGATGGATTATCTTGGCAAAGGAGAAATGCTCACTAACAGGGATGTAAACAAATGTGTGTACACAATTTGAGAGAAATAAGCTTTATGTGCGTATTGAACATTTCTGGGATCTTTTATTTCAGCTCATGAATCATGGGACCAAGATTTTACATGTTGCATTTGTATTTTAGTTCAGTGTAATTCCAGTCCCGGAGGGCTAAAACACTTCTGGTTTTCATCCTCTCCTAATAAGGGACTGGTTCAGACCTGGGACACCAGGTGAGTGCAATTAACTACCAAGTAGAAACAAAAAACAGAAGTGTATCAGCCCTCCAGGACCAGAGTCAAATAGCCCTGAGAGTCTGTAGCAGCCATATACAAACAACACTCTGAGCAGAGTTCCAGTAACAGGTGTTTATTGGTAGTACTGCATACACAGAGTATCTCCCCTCTCAGGACAAATACCCATATTCAGGTAGTTCAGTCAGTTACTAATACTCACTACATCCCCTCCATGAAAAATGTCCTTCCACACCAAAATAATAACTTTGATTGTAGTACAAAAGATCAAAGCTATAAGAGTCATATCTGGTGAAATAAAAAAACGATTTGTTAAAGCTCTTTAATGTCCTTTCATACACTTGATTAGAGCCTGGCATCTACATTAACATTACAAATCCACTTTGTAAAAAGAAAAGTGAAATGGACCATTTTCAATAATAACACTATGGTTATAGCACCGTTGAAATGTAGAAAAAGGCAACTTGAACTGTCCTAGCTAGCTAGCCACGGTTACTGTAGGTGACCACGTTTGTAGTGTCACATGAGTATGTATATGTTTCTACTGACAGACACACAAATACATGAACTCACCCATGCTTTGTCAGTTTACCTCACAAACATGAACTCTAAAGACAGACTATCAGATGCTCATGCTCACCTCTCACTCATAACTAACAGATGTTTTGCACATTCAATGTCCAGGAAAGTCAAAGCATATTCTAATTATTTCCCCTCTTACCTATATTTAACCCCCTTCTCTTCATCTAGTCTCTAAAATTATTGATGTTTATGATAAAAATCAACCCCTATTCCCCCCCCCCTTTCAGTCTTGGTCTCAGGCTTGAATGTCACTAATACAAGTCTTTAGTGTGGGTCCCAGTTTGAAGTTCATTGGAACCCCTCTTCCTCCTCCCTCCCTCCTTCCCCCGTCAGTCTCGTAGGCTGTTGATGAAGGCACAGATCTTGAGGGCGGGTCCTAGTTTGATGTTCATGGTGGAGATGAGGTGTTCTTCTCTGAGTAGCAGCAGGGCCTGTCCGTCAATCTCCTGGGACAGGAACTGGGCAGCCAGCTCCTCACAACCTGGGAGGGGAGGAGAGAGAGTGAATACGCTATGAAAAGGGACTGCTCGCTAGGAATGAACATCAACCTAAAATACACTTTGGCATGGGTTATGGGCAAACCAGAACTCTTGGTTTCTTTGATCTAATTCAAGGTTACCTAAACTAGGGTCCTGGGGCCCCCCTGGATACACATTTAGGTTTTTGCCCAAGCACTACGAAGCTGATTCAAATAAGCAACTCATCATCAAGCTTTAATTATTTGAATCAGCTGTGTAGTGCTAGGGAAAACCCCAAAACGTGCCCCCAGGATCGAGTTTGGGAAACCCTGTTCTAATTGACCAGTTGGCCATGGGTTCCATTTTTACAGATTCCCCTATGAAGACTCTTTATGCATTGTTTACTTCATTGACTGTTAATGAATGAGTACTGACCTTGTAGTGAAGAGATGAACCTGCAGACCTCCTCCACACCCCAATGGGCGGGGCTCCCAGACAGGAAGTTGGCCTCGTCCAATGGGAGGCTGCCTTGAGCGGAGTCGTCCAAATGGGGATCACAGTGGGCGGGCCTAGGGTAGGAGAGGGAGGAGCTAGGGGAAAGTGATGGGGAATCTTCCTCCTCCTCCTCTCCGTCACAGCTGGACACGTCCTCCGAGCGACTTGACTCAGAACGACACTACAGCCAATCATAGAGAGAAGAGCGTCATACATGTAGGCCTGCAGTTTAAATATGGTACTGGAACTGACCCTGTATGTATGTATGTATGTATGTATGTATATTATACATACACACTGAAGAAAACTATAAACGCAACATGCAACAATTTAATTGATTTTACTGAGTTACAGTTCATATGAGGAAATCAGTCAATTGAAATAACTTCATTAGGCCCTAATCTATGGATTTCCCTACTGGGAGTACAGATATGCATCTTTTGGTCACAGATAGCAAAAAAAAAAAAAAAATGGCCCCAGGATCTCATCACTGTATTTTTGTGAATTCAAATTGCCATCAATAAAATGTAATTGTGTTCGTTGTCCGTAGCTTATGCCTGCCCACACCATAACCCCACCATGGGGCACTCTGGTCACAATGTTGACATCAGCTAACCGCTCGCCCACACGACACCATGTGGTCTGCGGTTGTGAGGCCGGTTGGACGTACTGCCAAATTCTCTAAAACAAAGTTGGAGGTGGTTTATGGTAGAGAAATGAATATGAAATTATCTGGAAACAGTTCTGGTGGACATTTCTGCAATCAGCATGCCAATTGCATGCTCCCTCAAAACTTGTGACATCTATTGTGTTGTGTGACAAAACGGAACATTTTAGAGTGGCCTTTTATTGTCCCCAGCACAAAGTGCACCTGTGTAATGATCATGCTGTTTAATCAGCTTCTTGACATGCCACACCTGTCAGGTGGATGGATTATCTTGGCAAAGGAGAAATGCTCACTAACAGGAATATAAACAAATGTGTGCAAAGAATTTGAGAGAAATAAGCTTTTTGAGGGTATGGAAAGTTTCTGGGATCTTTTATTTCAGCTCATGAAACATGGGACCAACACTTTACATGTTGCGTTTATATTTTTGTTCAGTATAGTATGCTTACTTACTTTATCATGTTCTTCTATCTGGTGTGTTTCAGTTCTACCTTGTTATTTTTAGTATTACATTGTTATTGATTACTGCAGTGTTGGGTGGGTTAGAGCTGGTTAGAAATTAATTTCACTGTACTTGTGTATGTGACATTCAAACTTGAAACAGGAGGAGAGTAAACAACAACAACATTTCTATTGCATTGACTCTTTCATGGATCAGAAACATCCCCTTTACCTCCTTGACAGGCAAATGTCTGCCGGCTATTTTAGCGCAGGCGATCTCCGAGCTACTCCTGCGAGGACCCCTGCGTCTGACGATGCTGTCTGGGGGAACGGGAGGACCAGGCGGCCGTGCAGAAGCTCGCCCCCTACTGACCTGGAAGTGGTGACTGCAGCTCACATTATATCTGGAGGAGAGTGGACAAAGCAAGTAATAACAAGGAGTCAATACTGTTGGCTGCACCCAGGACAAAAATGTGATGTCAACAGTGCTGACTTTAAAGTGTAGATCTGTTCTGGTCAGAGAGGTGTGTGATATAGTGAGAAGACAGGTGAGGTGGCTAGGGTACCTCTTAGCACAGGTCTTGGAGCAGAACCTCTTGGAGCCCCTGAACTGGCTAGCTGGAGCCAAGCTCTCACAGTACTCACACTTCAACACTGGTGAGGAGAGAGTCAGACTGTTAGTGCAGAGATGACTAGGGGTCAGAGGAGGCTGGTGGGAGGAGCTATAGGAGGACGGGCTCATTGTAATGGCTGGAATGGAATAAATGTAAAGTTGTCAAACACATTACAATGATTCCGTTCTCTTATAGGTCCTCCCACCAGCCTCCTAAGCTAGGGATGACAACTACTGTACAGAATCAAGCTATAGTACTGCAACATATCCCAGACAACTGGATCAGAGGCAGAATCAAGCTATAGTACTGCAACATCTCCCAGACAACTGGATCAGAGGCAGAATCAAGCTATAGTACTGCAACATCTCCCAGACAACTGGATCAGAGGCAGAATCAAGCTATAGTACTGCAACATATCCCAGACAACTGGATCAGAGGCAGAATCAAGCTTATAGTACTGCAACATCTCCCAGACAACTGGATCAGAGGCAGAATCAAGCTATAGTACTGCAACATCTCCCAGACAACTGAATCAGAGGCAGAATCAAGCTATAGTACTGCAACATCTCCCAGACAACTGAATCAGAGGCAGAATCAAGCTATAGTACTGCAACATCTCCCAGACAACTGAATCAGAGGCAGAATCAAGCTATAGTACTGCAACATCTCACAGACAACTGGATCAGAGGCAGAATCAAGCTATAGTACTGCAACATCTCCCAGACAACTGGATCAGAGGCAGAATCAAGCTATAGTACTGCAACATCTCACAGACAACTGGATTAGAGGCAGAATCAAGCTATAGTACTGCAACATCTCCCAGACAACTGGATCAGAGGCAGAATCAAGCTATAGTACTGCAACATCTCCCAGACAACTGGATTAGAGGCAGAATCAAGCTATAGTACTGCAACATATCCCAGACAACTGGATCAGAGGCAGAATCAAGCTATAGTACTGCAACATCTCCCAGACAACTGGATTAGAGGCAGAATCAAGCTATAGTACTGCAACATCTCCCAGACAACTGGATCAGAGGCAGAATCAAGCTATAGTACTGCAACATCTCCCAGACAACTGGATCAGAGGCAGAATCAAGCTATAGTATTGCAACATCTCCCAGGCAACTGGATTAGAGGCAGAATCAAGCTATAGTACTGCAACATCTCCCAGACAACTGGATCAGAGGCAGAATCAAGCTATAGTACTGCAACATCTCCCAGACAACTGGATCAGAGGCAGAATCAAGCTATAGTATTGCAACATCTCCCAGGCAACTGGATTAGAGGCAGAATCAAATCAAAATAAAGGCTGGTGCATCAGTCAGCTGGTATGGAGTGTATTCTTTAAGGAAGGTAGAAGATATACCACCCACTAACCTGCAGGGCCTCCATTGTCAGCCTGTTGAACACCCATGGCTAGAGGCTCCTTCACTGGCCCAGTCACCTGTCAATCAATGTCAAGTTTGGGTGTTAGGGAAGGATATGTTCTGGCCCTAAAGCAAAGTTCTGTGCAAACAAAACCACATATCCTCTCCTGATCCATGGTAAGCAGGTAGCTAGGTGCTAGCCAGGTATGTGAACTCACAGGGAAAGGCTCAGCTCCCTCCTGGATGACAAAACCCTCTATGAGGTGGGTGAGGACCTGAGGTTTGACCACCGCCTGGGGCAGAGGGGCTCTGTCTCCCTGACCCCCCACCCCCCGAGACAGGGGCAGAGGCAGAGACAGGGTGGGGGGTGAGGAGAAGGCTGGCACCACTTTAGGAGCTGGAGAAAAGGAGAGAGAGGAAGTGAGGGAACCAGGGTAGAAAAGAGTGTGGGTGAAATGTCAGAGTTTTTACACTATTCATTCAAAAAACAAACATGAATCTAAGTTTTACAATTTAACCTTAAATCCTTGTATCATTAATCGCCAAACTTAGATAGGATTCAACTAAACAAGAACATACATTATGTCTTCAGACATCTTACCTGAGTCCAACGTGGGGGCAGGAGATAGAGGGGCAGAATCTCTCATTGGTGGACAGCAAAGTTGGGAAAGTTCGACTGCCATCTCATTGGTTGCATCAGTTTCCGACTTCCTCTTCAGTGAGCCAATGGCAGGCTTTGCCTGATGCAACAGGAAGAGACAAGTTTTGATTAACACACACACACACACACACACATCCCAACTCTTTTAGTTTCTAAGAGGGTTACCGTGGTGTTCCCTCCAGTAGAGGCTATAGCGGTGCCGTTGTCCTGGGGGCAGCAGCTTCGGGCCTGTGCCAAAGCCTGGGAGTTTCCTACTGAGCCCTGCCTGGCTCCCACCAGCTGGACTGGGACATGGGGCGGGTGATGGCCCCCCGTGTTGGGCGGGGCCGGGAGGATAGGTGGAGGGTGGCGTGGGGGCAGCTGCACAGGTAAGCGGTGACCCTGTGAGGTTTTGGGCTGTATGTGCACAGGGCCAGAGCTGTGGCTCACCTTGTCCATGTTAGTGTTGGACTGCTGCAGTGGCTGCACCACCAAGGTCTGGGTGTTGACGTTAGTTTTGGGGGCGACTGAACCTATGGGGTAGCCCTGGGAGGAAGTAGGAACGTTGGAGGTGGGGACTAGGATGTGCGTTACCGTGGCAGCAGGGGTAACCGTGGTTACCGCCCGGGCCTGACAAAGGCCTGAGGGGGAGAGGAGGAGCTGGGAGAGAGGGAGCGTGAGAGAGGGGGAGGAGGAGGCGGGAACTGAGGTGGCAGCGGTTGGGGCCATATTCAGCTGGTTTCCAGTCTTGACATTTATACTGGGGAGAGCAGTGGGATGAGTGTAGCTAGTCAGTTTGTTGGCCATTTGTTGCTGTTGCTGCTGGGGTTGTATCTGCTGCTGGGTGTTCTGAGAGAACTGCTGCTGTTGCTGCTGAGGATGCTGTTGTTGTTGTTGACTAAAAGAATAGTTGGCTGATAGAGGGAGAGAGAGAGTTTAAAGCATGTTTAAAGTTGGAATGAGAGACAGACAGTTCTTTGCATCTTAGTGGCACACAAATTGATAAAGAATTGTGTCTGCATATTGGAGGCAAAGATAAGTCCTTTCACCTGCGTCTCTCCTGTCTGGAAATTCAGTCTTCACTGCGGCCACTCTGGGAGTGGAGATACAGTGTAGAGCCAGGTTCTGCACCTGAGAGAGTAAGTAGAGGGAGAGAGAAAATAAGGCAAACAATTAGAAACAATATTATCTGTGCAAAATCTTAATTGCAGATAAAAGTTGACTGAAAAAAAAAATCGCTTCTCACAACAGGAAGTGGTTACTACCTGGTCATTGTCGGATTGGGCATTGGAGGTGGGATGGACTTCCTGTTGCTGCTGTTGTTGCTGAGGCTGTTGCTGTGCAACTGTCGCTACAGCAGCCGTTGCTGTGCCACCAGGCATGAAGATGAGCTGGGAGGCTGCGAGGGGTGCCCTGAGGGAGCGGTTGACCTGTGGGCTCATAGGTCAGAGGTTATTGAATATAAAGAGGCTCCTTCTCAATTGACAAAAAAAAGTATTCCCCTCGTTCAACTCACTCTCAGGTACATCTGGCCCTGTCCAGCTGAGTTCCCACCCAGCAGCACTGATTGGCTGAGAGCTGATGATGTCACTGATGTGGCAGGGCCGAGGGGGCGGGTATTGGTCATGGTCCCTCCCCCAGAGGCAGTGCTCAGATTGACCTGTGACAAGAGGGAAAATGTTGACGCTGCCATATGTGAGGAATCTCAAAGAAAGCTAAGAAACTGCAATTAAGGATAACAACGTTTGCCATATTTTAGTTGAAATATTGACTGTGAAACTTACAGTGGTGGTTGCTTGGGACACACTGTGGTTGGGAGAGTTGGACTGGCGACTAGCAGCGAGGGTGGCCTGAAAGAGAAACACAAAATGAAAGAGGTCAAGAGAAAGTAAAAACTTTGAACGTTGTGACAGTGCAGTGCATTCCTCTGCTTAGTGTTATTACCTGTTATGTAAGGGATAACTATTGACGGGTGATGCGTTCTATGGAAAATAATGAATGACGTGGAAGGTGTGTTCCACGATGCGCTAGCGAAGTGACCTTCCACGGGGTTGCATTATTTTCCAGAGAACGCAAAATCCTGAGCTGATTATCCCTTTTATACCATGGCTATAATTGAACACATTTACTGCTAGACATGTGTTCATTTGCCGGTAGAAATGTGTTCAACATCCACTGAAGTAGCTAGCAAGTTTACTAGATAGCTACAGTTGTCTTAGTAAACAAACAGACTTGCTAGTTTAGCTAACCAAAACGTCATACCTAGCTTGCTACTATGAACATCGAATTCAACAATACCAATGCTTTCAATTGAACTTTTTCTTTCAAAAGCAGCTCAAACAGAACATGCAAGAACGAACTACAGCCATTGAATTCTACTGTGTGTTATAGGGAAATAATGCATGCTCTAGAATGCCATTCAAGCCCATCAGAAACAAGTATTCAACAATGCCATGGTATAAATCAAATCTAATTTTATTTGTCACATACACATGGTTAGCAGATGTTAATGCGAGTGTAGCGAAATGCTTGTGCTTCTAGTTCCGACAATGCAGTAATATCCAACGAGTAATCTTATCTATCAATTTCACAACAACTACCTTATACACACAAGTGTAAAGAAATTAAGAATATGTACATAAAAATATATGAATGAGTAATGGTACAGAACGGCATAAGCAAGATGCAGTAGATGGTATCGAGTACAGTATATACATATGAGATGAGTAATGTAGGGTATGTAAACATATAAAAGTGGCATTGTTTAAAGTGGCTAGTGATACATGTATTACCTCAAGATGGCAAGATGCAGTAGATGGTATAGAGTACAGTATATACATATGAGATGAGTAATGTAGGGTATGTAAACATATAAAAGTGGCATTGTTTAAAGTGGCTAGTGATACATGTATTACCTCAAGATGGCAAGATGCAGTAGATGGTATAGAGTACAGTATATACATATGAAATGAGTAATGTAGGGTATGTATACATTATATGAAGTGGCATTGTTTAAAGTGGCCAGTGATACATTTTTCCATCAATTTTTTCCATTGTTAAAAAGTGGCTGGAGTTGAGTCAGTATGTTGGCAGCAGCCACTCAATGTTAGTGGTGGCTGTATAATAGTGTTATTAACTGTTGTGCTACCAGTTATTGTGTAATTACCTGTTGTGTTAAGTTATTGTGTTATTACCTGTTCTGTGACCTTTCATTGTGTTACTAACTGTTGCGCTACCTGTTATTGTGTTATTACCTATTGTGTTACATGTTATTATTGTGTTATTACCTGTTCTGTTACGTTATTGTGTTATTACCTGTTCTATTACCTTTCATTTTGTTATTAACTGTTGTGCTACCTGTTATTGTGTTATTACCTGTTGTGTTACATGTTATTATTGTGTTATTACCTGTTCTGTGACCTTTCATTGTGTTATTAGCTGTTGTGTTACCTGTTAGTGTGTTATTACCTGTTCTGTGACCTTTCATTGTGTTATTAGCTGTTGTGCTACCCGTTATTATTGTGTTATTATTACCTGTTGCACAGCAGCCAGGTTGTGAAGCTGCTGGGCACTGTTGATTTGCTGCTGCAGCATGAGCTGCTGGAAGTACTGGGCTGCGTTCGGCTGTCTCTGCAGCGCCTGAAGGGCCTAGAGAGTACAAATCACCACCATCATCCTCAACATCATATTCATTAAGATCAACATCATATTGATTAAGATTAACATCACTTCATTGTTCAAATACACACAAGGTCCAAGGGAAATTTGACTTCCGCTTTTAACCCAACCACTACGAAAGACACACATGTATTTTTTGGAGAGGTGCGGGGGGCTGCGACACTGGGCGCCCGGGGAGCTGTTGTTGTGGGGGCTTAAGTGCCTTGCTCCAGGGCACAACTGCAGGCAATGGCATCTAGGATTTGTTACCAGCAACCCTCCAGTATGCACATGGTCTTCTTGACTGGCCATTCCTAGGCAAGGATAGTTGTTCACCATTGTTTACCTTTATTTAACTAGGCAAGTCAGTTAAGAACACATTCTTATTTTCAATGACGGCCTAGGAGCAGTGGGTTAACTGCCTTGTTCAGGGGCAGAACGACAGATTTGTACCTTGTCAGCTCGAGGATTTGAACTTGCAACCTTTCGGTTACTAGCCCAACGCTCTAACCACTAGGCTACCCTGCCGCCCCACATTCAGTGCAGACAGTCACCCTATTATCAAAGATAATGATTCACGCAGCAGGCTTTTTAAAATAAATTCACCTGCACAGCTTGCCTCTCATACAGAGACATGTGGGCTATCTGGGGAGGGCGGGTGTTCCCAGCAGACGAAGCATTCCCATTGGTAGAGCCCGTGTTCTGGTCATCACCTGCATCCATGCTCTCTGCACAAAACACAAATGTCAATCAAATCATGCACAAATTTCTTACAGTACTGTCGAATCATTATTTTTTTCAATCTTATATGAAAATATATACCATAACAATTGCAAAGTAATTGTATTACCTAGAAATCTATATTCTCAGTATCACACATTTGACCTCAATAGACCCCTACCTAGTTATCACGTTATAATCTAGTCTATAAATTAACTGGCCATAACTGCTAAAGCTATATATTGCTGTATGTTTTTGCAGTTGCTATTCTTAGCTGGCGAATGCAATGGGTGAAATTGTCATTAGCGGTAGGAGGCCGGCTGGCTGTCAACAACATGATCGATGACCGAGAGGGATGCAGCCAGAAGGGAACAAGGACGTTTAAAACGTTAAAATAGACATTCAAAATTAAGGACAGCCAATTGCGTTTTGATATCAGCTAGCTATATGATTTACTTTCAATGACTGGCAATGTTGAATTCGAACAAAAACTAGGCGAGATCATTGCAGCAACAGTGCATATGGCTAACGTTAGCATAGCTAGCTATTAAGCTAGAGATAGATAATAAGTTAACCGCAAGACTTTGTGAAATCTTTCTCTTACCTCAATCTCCTGGACCTTTATTTTTACTTTTTTAATATAAAATCCAGCTTTTATCCGTAAACGTTTTAACGCATTTGCTTTTGGAAGGAATCTTTGGTGATGTTTTTCAGATTATTGTGTGAAGCAAACAACGATGAGGCAGATGAGAAAAATCCCGCCCCTTCTCTTTCTTTACCGTTCCTTTCCGGCGCCAAAAATTACGTCATTGAGATGCATCAGAGACAGAACAGTAGGCCAATCCAATTATTGCAAGAACTGCGAGCTCTTTAAATTTTAGGTATCCAAATACCTTAGAAAATGTGGTAGTAATCTTGCTAAGACCAGAAGAGCTGAGGAGGAAAAGGTGATCATTAAGATAACGTCCCTTACTCAGAGGTCCCCAGCAGCCCTCTCAGGGAGGAGAAGATGGAACTGATCGAGTTACAAAATTAACTGGATAATATACACTGCTCAAAAAAATAAAGGGAACACTTAAACAACACAATGTAACTCCAAGTCAATCACACTTCTGTGAAATCAAACTGTCCACTTAGGAAGCAACACTGATTGACAATAAATTTCACATGCTGTTGTGCAAATGGAATAGACAAAAGGTGGAAATTATAGGCAATTAGTAAGACACCCCCAAAAAAGGAATGGTTCTGCAGGGGGTGACCACACACCACTTCTCAGTTCCTATGCTTCCTGGCTGATGTTTTGGTCACTTTTGAATGCTGGCGGTGCTTTCACTCTAGTGGTAGCATGAGACGGAGTCTACAACCCACACAAGTGGCTCAGGTAGTGCAGCTCATCCAGGATGGCACATCAATGCGAGCTGTGGCAAAAAGGTTTGTTGTGTCTGTCAGCGTAGTGTCCAGAGCATGGAGGCGCTACCAGGAGACAGGCCAGTACATCAGGAGACGTGGAGGAGGCCGTAGGAGGGTAACAACCCAGCAGCAGGACCGCTACCTCCGCCTTTGTGCAAGCAGGTGCACTGCCAGAGCCCTGCAAAATGACCTCCAGCAGGCCACAAATGTGCATCTATCCCATCAAAGTTTAAGAGATTATAGAGTCTGTCAAACATCTAAAGAACAATAAATCACCAGGTGTTGATGGAATTACATCAGAATTTTACAAATTATTTTCTGAACAAGTAGCTCCCTTCCTATTTGAAGTCTTTTTAGAGAGTATTAAAAACAATGTTCTCCCTCCTACAATGAGTCAGGGGTTAATAACACAATACCTAAGCCTAAAAAATAAGTGCTGCTCATCGATAACTGGCATCCAATTTGTCTTCTTAATAATAACTATAAGATATTAGGCTTACCACTTGCAAAAAGAATTAAAGAAGTCCTGGATGCAATTATTGATGAAACTCAGTCTGGCTTTAAGAGGAACAGACATATTTCTAACAATATCAGACTAGTATTAGACATACTTGATTACTCAGACCTAATAACTGAGGATAGCTTCATATTATTTTTAGATTTTTATAAAGCATTTGACATAGTAAAGCATCAGTTCCTCTTCCATTCCCTTGAGAGACTTGGCTTTGGGGATTTTTTCTGTAAGGCTATTAAGACACTCTATACAAATGGTAACAGCTCTATCAAATTGAAATATGGCACCTCACCTAGATTTGAGTTAAAGAGAGGAATTAGGCAAGGTTGTCCTATCTCTCCGTACCTGTTTTTATTGATCACCCAACTTCTTACAAATTCTTTAAATAATAGTCCTGTACAAGGTATTTCCATAGCTGGTAAATAAATTATTATAAGCCAGCTGGCTGACGATACTACACTTTTTCTGAAAGATGCTAACCAAATTCCCATATCGATCAATGTGATACAATCCTTTTCCAAAGCGTCTGGTCTATATCTTAACATTAATAAATGTGAACTCATGGCTGTCAAAGATTGTGACACCTTCATATTATCGTTTTCCAGGAAAATAACTTACATATTTAGGCATAACCATTACAAAAGATCAGATGTCTAGAGGCTAACTAAATTTTAACCCTCTTATTAAAAAACCCCAGAAGAAGCTAAATCAATGGCTACAGAGGGACTTATCTCTAAAAGGAAGAGTCCTAATAACCAAGGCTGAAGGTATCTCTAGACTAACATATGGCGCTCTATCTTTATATCTTGACAGTAAAATAAGCAAGGAGATAGACCAGATGCTTTTCAACTTTCTGTGGAGAAACCGTACCCATTACATTAGGAAAAATGTTGTAATGAACACTTATGAGAATGGTGGGCTGAATTTTCTGGACTTTACTACCTTAAATAATACTTTTTAAGATAAATTGGATAAAACAATTCCTAAGAAGACCCACTTCTATGTGGAATTTTATTTCTCATCATGTCTTCTCTACTTTTGGTGGCCTTAACTTCATGTTGGTTTGCAATTATAGTATTGGCAAAGTTCCAGTGAAACTTTCTGCTTTTCATCAGCAGGTTTTCTTGTCATGGTCCTTAATTTATAAGCATAATTTTTCTCCACACAGATATTATATATGGAATAATCAGGATATATTGTATAAAAATAGTTATTTGTTTTTAGAATATTGGTACCGAAATAATATCCTATTGGTGAGCCAACTGGTAAATGCAGAGGGTCTTTTACTCAGTTATAAGGGATTCTTATCACTTTACAAGGTCCCTGTAACACCTAAAGATTTTCCAATTGTTTTAGACGCCATTCCCTCAGGGATTGCTCTGTTATTCAGGAACGTGTCAAGACCTGACCCTCAGAACCTACCTTCCGTTGACCCTGTTGACTCATCAGTAGGAAAGATTTGTTTCTTTTTTGGTCCATTCAACAACAGAGCGATACGAACCTTGTTTCAGCAGGATGTTGTATCTATCTAAACCTTCTGTCACGCCTTATTGGAATGGATTTATTGATAATATCTGTTGGGAAAAAGTTTGGATGTTGCCACACACATACCTAATTGTTAACAAAATGAAGTTTCCTTTAAAATTATTCATAAATATTATCCTGCCAACCACTATATGAAGAAGTTTGAGGAAAACATCAACTCAAATTGCTCCTTTTGTAATGACCACCCAGAAACAGTGTTGCATCTTTTTTGGCATTGTATTCATGTAAGAAAACTGTGGCAAAACATCAGTAGATTTATCATTGAACACATTTATGAAGATCTTACACTATTGTGGAGAGATGTACTGCTTGGATTCTTTACCTATGATAGAAATAAGCTGAAACATTTTTATGGCATTAATTTCATTATTCTTTTGGCCGGATAGTCTTGAATGAATCGAGACTACGGATAGTCTTGAATGAATCGTGAATAATGAGTCAAAAAGTTAGACGCACAAATAGCATACCCCCAAGACATGCTAACATCTCACACCATGACAATAAGAGGGGAGGTTAGCATTTTTTTTTGGTGGTGGGGGGGGGGGGGGGGGTTGATATTTGTGCGTCTGTAACTTTCTAAATCATCATTATTCAAAATTCATACAGGACTATCCGAAATCATGGTAGTATCCACATTAATGTAGAAGTGTTTAGAGACATATCCTATTATTATTTACAATAAAAGTGACTCCAAAATGACACAATACATTATTTAGCATTCATTTCTATTGGGCATAAAATGATCAGAAACACAACCAAAACAAACAGAAAATGCATCTAACAAGTTTGTAGAGTCACAAGCTTGATGTAATCATTGCGTGCTAGGAATATGGGACCAAATACTAAACCTTTGACTACTTTAATACACATAAATGAATTTGTCCCAATACTTTAGGTCTCCTAAAAGGGGGGACTATGTACAAAAGTGTGGTAATTTCTAAACGGTTCACCAATATAGATGAAAATACCCTCAAATTAAACCTGACAGTCTGCACTTTATTGTATCATTTCAAATCCAAAGTGCTGGAGCCAAATAGAAAAATGATCACTGTCCCAATACTTTTGAAAATCACTCCTTTTTATACTTGTGTGTCAGTAAAGTTTATTGTTTTGCCTACCTATTTCAGTGATTAAGAAGGTCTACTTTGCTGTTTTATACAACATAAAAGGGAAAAATGTGTAATCTTTATAATTTCAGCCAGTAGTTTTGAAAGTAGAGCTCACGAGCAAAAACAGGTCCCCGAGAATAACGTCATCCCTTTCGAATGGTATTTTACGTCCTGCAAAATTATTTTTTCCTGCAAATCATGTGACGTTACAAATTCCAATTTCTACGATATGTAATACATTTGTAACTGCTTTGGGGCCCATTCAATATCTTTAACTGCTCTGGAAAAAGATTGATGTATGTTTTGTGTTTCTTTTATTTGTAGTCATTGTTGCTGATAGAGGCATTTTTATCAGAAAGGATGAAATTTCTTTTTTTTGTATCAATAGGTCCACACCACTTTACATTGGGAGTTGCCTGTTTTAGGCATATGCCAATGATTACACCACTGTCATGGAGAAAAGAAACTGACAAGAGTGAGAGAGGATATTGTGAAATAGTGGGCTGGCAGATCCCAATCTTCTCTACTTTGAGGTTTGTCTGATTGTGAGTCACTTCATCAAACTGGTCTTTCTTTTTATTTTCCATTTCCATCCACTACAGAGGCTAGAGTTTCTGACTGTAACTCTGGCCAACATGACAGGCTTCCACATTAGATCGTAGCTTTGGCAGAGGAGGAAGAATGGGAAACAGAGGAGTGAAGGAGCGACAGACAAGGGGAAAAGGAGGTAGTGCCAAAGGAAGTGAGGAATTAAGATATCCAGTTAAGGGGAAGAGGGGGAATAGGGCAGAAAAATGTGCTCTAGGTCAGGAAAATATTGGAGGAGAAGGTGCAAAGACCGGTGTTGGAAAGGGGGGAGGCAGAGTAGGAGCAGCATGGAGTAAATACAGAGAGGGGGAAGATGCAGGCGCAAGAACAGAGCTAGTAATCAAATCAGTTATAAGTGTCACAAATGGAACAAATGGAAAAGAAAATGTTAGAGAGAATGGAAAGGTCGAAGGGATAGAAAATGGAGAAGAACTCAAAGTAAGGGACAGAGGTCCAGGGAGACGAGGGAGAGGAGGAAGGGTGACTGCAAATACAGACGGTCTAGGCCAGGGAGATGTAGAACTGAAGATAGACAAGAGAGGAAGAGTGAACAGAGGGGTGGGTGGGAGAAGTAATGGAGGTTTGGGTGTAAGAGGTGGAGGGAGAGATGGATTGGGAGGAGGGAGTGAGAATGAGGTAGGACAGAGTGGAGATGTTGAAGCAGGAGATAGCGCTGTGGTTGGTGGAAGACCAGGAGAAGACTCACATCTAACCCAGCAGGACTACCTCCAGCTGATGAAATCACTGAGCGTCAGGTTCCCTGAAGGTGTCCTGACCCCACAGGTGATTGAGCTGGCTAACATGGAGAGCAGCATCCAGGATGCCCAGGCCATCATCCCAGACCTGGAACACTTTAACATCCGGTTCAAAGCCGTTCCTCGACTGGGCTGCCGGGAGGTTAAACACTTTCTGGCCATGAAAAGGGACAGCCAGGTCCTTCAAATCACAAAACTCCTCTTCTTTGACCAAGAGGATGATGAAGAACAGCGTAGGAAACACTGGAGGGGGAACAAGACCAACACAGGCCGAGGTTTCAGGCTGAGGAATAGGTACATGGGTGATACGGCTGTCCCAACACCAGCTATGTACACCAGTGCCACCAGGAGTTGGGCTAGGTTGGAGGTGTGTGGGTGGGGGGGGTGTCTTCGATAGTGACTAAAGGAACCAGAGTGAATGTGAAAGACATTGAGAGCAAAGAGTATTGTGACGAGTCAGTGTTTTGGAGGAACGGAGTGTCACCCGGGCCTCGGAGGTTCAATATGTTCTTCCAGAATGAAGCAGACGAGTTGGAAATGCTCAAGTTCTTTCATGAGCTGGGAGAGGGCAGGTCAGGTGGAACCAGGACAGCATCATACACCAAAGGCAACAAGGTGGAGTATGGATTCCTCAGCGGAAGGTTGGACTTCCTGGCCCAAATCCAGACGGACAATTCTGAAAAAAAAAACGGAAAAGCCGCTGAAAAGAAGAACCGTGAACAGCTCGTGATCGAATGCAAAAGCATGGTTGCCAACATGGTCGGGAAACTGGTCACTACAATTCCCAACAGTAACCAGTACAGCTACCAGGTCCAGACCTACATGTACATTCTGAATAGGGAGGGGGAGGTAGAAAAGTGTTCTCAGATGAAGAGAGCAGTGATGATTGTGAGACACTACCACCAGGGAGGGGACCCTCCCAGGGACTTCCACTGGAGTTACCTGCAGATAGAGCCCTCTGTCCAGGCTGAGATAGACAAGCTGAGGGCCCTACTCCAGGTGGAGGTGTTGGCTTGCTACTTAGCCCTCCTCAACCTCATCTTCCAGAGGGAAACTAAACCTCAATAACTGTGATTTTTATTATTAATTAGGTAGTATGATTATGTCTAGTCTATGACTTATTAAACTGGAAAGAAAATAATAAATTAAGATTATCTAGATCATGTTTATATACTGGGTGGTTCAAGCCCAGAATGCTGATTGGCTGAAAGCTGTGGTATATCAGACCGTATACTACTGGTATGACAAAAAAAAAAATACACTTTTTACTGTTCTAATTACATTGGTAACTAGTTTATAATAGCAATAAGGCACCTTGGGATTTTTGTGGTGCAGTATTTGACCAACATACCACAGCTAAGGGCTGTATTCAGGCACTCTGCGTTGTGCCGTGCATTAGAACAGCCCTTAGCAGTGATATATTGGACATAAAATCACACCCCCTCAGGCCTTATTGCTTAAATATAAATCATATTTTTCAGTACATACAGAGAGCAGTTAAAAAATATATTTATTATGTTTTACATTGTTTTGCTTAGGGTGTTAATTGCCCCTGCAAACACGCCAGCACACTAAAACTTGTCATACATGAGAATCAGAACTGTAATAAAACACTTAATTCATATTTAATTTGATGAAAAAGCGCAAAACAAACTAAGCAAATTCTCTTTTACTCTTCTGCAAGTACAAATAGCACCACAAACTAAAGCCAAAGTCAGAACTGACCAAATCCATTGAACCCAGACCTGGTTAAGTTCTGATCCATTTCGCCACATCTCATCGGGGCCTGTTGTCCTGGGTCAGGTCTAACTAATGCCATCTTTCAGGTCTTGATTGAACTAAGCGAGTGCCATGGGCTAAGTTTTTTTGTTCTTAAAACACCACAAAGAAGCAAAAACTAAATTTTAAAAAACATTCACCCACATGTCACAGATAGTACATGTGTATTTTTCATGATTATATAAATTACTTAAGTTCCTCCATTTTACTGGTGTTACACACAAAGTGCCTTCTGAAGGACCTGTTCAATCACAGCATTATATTACAAAATCGTCATCAATGTCCTCAGTATCATTAATACTGCGTTCATAACCAAGTGAGAAGGTGGCATTTACCACATATGACTGGGAAAAACCCACTTGAACACCGTTCCAACTGGTAATTACTAGTGGGGAACTTGTCTATCATCCCTGAGCTCTGACTTCTCCCTCATGGTGACCTCTGACGTCACCGATAAGAAAATTACCTCGATAACAGCATTTCTGGCTGTTAAATGCAACTAAGTATTATTTATAAAAAGCAATATGTTAATATGGTTTTTGAACACTAATTTGTTGACAAGCGTGAAAGCTGTACTTTTAATTTACAGTTGATGCCACTTGTTGGCCATTAGCCAATCAGCGTTTCCCAACAAATTCAAAGAACGTAAAACATATCCAAATGGTATTTACGACTTCCCAACTGGTAATTACCACCTTCCCACTTGGTAATGAACACAGCATAATAGTAGGCTACTACTCAGTACCATGGTTTGGGGTCAATGCCATTTCAATTTTGTCAACAGAATTAAAATGTAATTGGTTCCAACCCTACTCTTCAAATAGCTAAGGAAAAGATATATCGGGTCAGAAGTACATTTTGGTCAAGGCCCAGTCAGCATCCTACTCTAAAATAGCAACAGAGTAAATGTGTATGTCTAGCAGTGCATTGGTTGAAATGGCTCTGTACTGTAGTCCAACTTAATTTGAAGGCCGTTATTCAATATTTTTACCCATTCGTAAAATGTAGGCTAAGTGATATTGTGTTTATTTCTTTCTTAACAATAGTAAACATATCTAACCGTTTTAAATGTAATCCATTTATTACAATGACCTGTAAGCATATAAATCGTGATATTTACAAAAGCCTGCTTTATCACTTACTGTGATATTACTATGTAAAAATTATTCTAAGCAATGTATAAGCAGACCTTCAAATAAAGTGTGACCTATGAGTCAGTACACAGCCATCAGCTACCGAAACAAACTGGATGGGAGTGTTAGAAACTGTTCCTATGGTTGCATTGTCAGCACTAACACGTCAGTCATGTAGAAAGGCCTTACGGTTTCCACTAGATAACACAGTCAAAGTCAAAATTGGCTCTATCGTGAAAATTCATGAAAACAAAAATTGTGCTTTTGGTCTCAATTTAAAGGTCAGGGTTAGGCATCAGGTCATCAGTTTGGTTAAGGTCAGTTAGGTTTAAAAGAAATTGTAGAAATAGGTGGGGTTCATGACTGTGGCTGCATTAACTAGTAACAACACCTTGTATTGTGCCAGCTGAACCAGATGTAACAGAGTCCGTTTGAGACGTCACTCAACATCCAGAGGTGGCCACTCCAGGTCATGAAAGGGAAAAAAAGAGTATCCAGGTTTTTGTTGTCACCTCCAAATAATGACGCCTGGGCCATGCAAACCAGGGCAGGTGACTTACCATCTAATATAACAAACTAAGTGTTTAGGAGTCATAGATGTCACAAATCCTCCAGCCTTCCATAAACTGGTGTGCCCACCTCTAAACTCATCCCTGAAACTGTCAAAATGAACTAGGATGACGTTGCGGCTAGACACTGAACTGAGGTCAGTTTTATGTTTCTCCGGACTTGGAGAGAATAAGTGATGATCCTAGATCTGTGCCTAAGGGCAATATCTATCCGAAGCGTCAAAAGCATCACGTGGGATAGATCCCTCCCACTACTGACATCAGATCACATGGGAAGCAAGTGGTCATCCCTCTCTTCTGGCTCCTCCTCTGGCTCTGTGGACACACCCCTGTATGTGGGAGGTTCCTCTTCAGGGCCCTGTGTCCTACACACGACATTACAGCCATCCTGAGGGTGAGGGAGAGAGAGTGAGAGTTATGACTGACCAGCCAATCCCAGCCCTCAAAAGAACAGCTAAGTGCCCTGAAGTAACGCATAATTGTGGCTTTCAACATAGACCCTGAATCCCAAATCAACCCATATACCCTCCTTCAACCGACCCCGAATCAACCCATATACCCTTCTTTAACAGACCCTAAATCCACAAATCAACCCATATACCCTCCTTCAACATAGACCATGAATCCCAAAATCAACCCATATATCCTCCAACAGACACTGAATCCCAAATCAACCTAAACATCTTCCAACCTAAACACTCGTAGGGGATAGGGTTTGGGATTGTACCAGAGAGATATGTGACGTCCATAGTCTCACGTCAGATAGTTCAGTGCAGACAGCCGTTGCGTTATCTGATAACTCGCAAACACTCATGGCATAGCTAGAAAGAAGCTAAAACATGTTACCAAGGTGACATCGTCCACTAAACCCCCCTTTCATCCTCAAAAGAGTCAGAGTTAATCTGTCCAAAAACAATAAACCTGTAGCTAATATTGATGTTTTTTCATGAGCAAATCTTCATTAGCTAAGTATTTTGTGGTGGTAGAATCAGTATTTATGAAATGTGCACAGACATTTGCTAGCTAGCTCGTGTCTGCTTACTGAACCAGTCTCAAATCAATCCATTTGAAATGAAAGGCAGGAATGCTTACAACACCAGTTCACACATTCCATGCTGAATACTCCCTCTAGCTAGCGCAGTGAAGTTCCAGCTAATGGACAAATTCGTTTTCATGATATCTGTTCTGCCGTGATTAGCGCGGCGAGTTCTACAGCACAGATGACTGCTATCTGCGACATTATCGAGTTGGCCAAATGTTCCAAAGTAGCGAGGCACAGTGCCGTCTGTCCGAATCAGATACATGCTGATTTCTGAGAACAGTCCCAGAACTTTGCTGCCGTAGTTCATCAACAAGCTGGCAAACTAGATACTGTATGGCCATTCAAACAAGCTTGCACTGGGCTGCTAGCCGGAGCAAGTTTGCTCAGCTGACCGAGCAGGATTTGCCATAGTAGCCAGCATTTCATCGCTACCAAGAGAGGAGTGATTTTCAGAATTAGCTTCTAGTGTTAGGCGGATGAACAAAATCTAGATTTTTTTCGATTAGGTCCACGTCCTATAAGACAGATCAGTTGAGGGACGAGCTTCACGTAGTAGTGACGCCACCTGACGTGAGACAGTGATGTGACTTCTACAAACACTCACCGCTGCCAGGTTGCCAACCTGCGTCCAGAAGACATAGTTGGGGAACTGCTGCAACCCTTTGGCCCCAACAATCAACCGCTGGTAGAGGAATCCACAAATGAGGTACACTGACAAGAGGACGAACCCACTGGGACAGAGGAATGAATAAAACAAATGTCAAATCCCCAGTTGGAAACCCATCCCATTAACTGACATATGAACAAACATCACAATGATTCACAGTGATAATTATTTTGGTGTTCTGCTGTGTTAAGCATTGAGGAAATAAAAGACCATTATTATAATGAATACCAATAAATATGTAAATATGATCCGTTTTGCTTGATCTTGCAGCTTTGTTTGGGAAAAGTCTGAGTATTTCTGTAGTCACTGGAATGTGTGTAATCAGGAAGGATGCATAATCTTAGTACTAACATTATGAGTATTATGGAACCTGCACTGAGCTGGGATGGCAGAGCAGGACAGACCGCACTGGAGTCCAGTTCAAACAGATAGAAACAGTCCGTGTTCCTCTCCCTCTCCTCCAACACCACTTCCAGCTTCCCCTAAGAGATACATGGGGAGAGTGAGAGAAATAGAGGAAGACAGAGGTTTGAGCAAGAGGGGATGTAGAGAGGTGTGCATCAGGGAGAGAGGGAGAGAGGCATGACAAATCACCACACCACAGTGATTTATAGACATTGAAGAATACGGACCAAACCCTCCCTCCCTCTCTCACACCATTTCCACTCCTCTGTTGCAGGAGATCATGACGATGGCCTTCCTCATCTCCTTGGAACAGTGGGTGTCATACTTTGTGCCGTTGCTGTAGATCAACATCACCCAGTCACCTGTAGGGGGTGATGGGTAGCAGAGAACGAGAGAAAGAGCGAGCGAGAGAGAAAGGGCATCACTATATCTGGTCATGCTAGAGCTGACTTACAGAGATACTATAATATAACATACTGATACGACCGCCACATGACTTTTTCAAAAGAAAAGATATAGAACCTGGACATTCTTACTTCCTCCGATAGCCTGTGTTGCAGTGTACAGGCCAAGCACGGTCTCAAGTTTTTTCTCGGTATGGTCGATCTGAACGAGTCCCGCTCCTACCGTTTTCCCCACATCCCCACACACCTGGAACTGGTATGTGTAGCTCTCCATATTGCTTGTCGTATCCACAGAGAAACTGTAACCAAGGGAACCGTGAAAAAAAAACGAGGTAACGTTACCTTGTATAAGTGTTACGTGTGATGTTACATGAGTGATGTACACTAAAAGTAACACTCTGGAAAATGAAAACTAAGGGAGTTACCAAGCTCAATGTGGAGTTACCAAGCTCAATGTGGCCTCATGACTGCTGAACAATAACCCTTTTATACCATCATGCAAAGCTAATTTCTGTGACAGCTGACAAAGTATAATTTCATCTCCACAAGCAATGGACGTCAGTGTGCGTGGTCTTACTTTTTTGCTGATAAACACTTGCTTTGATACCCCTCACCTGGTAAAGCAATAGGATATACCACAGATATTTATATCATTTCTAAAATGGTCATTCCTTACGTCTTGTTAGTGAGCGGTTCTAGAAGACTGAGGACCTTCCGTTCTGCCGGGGACTCAGAGAACAGCTTACACCGCTTGGTGTCGTCACTGGCCTGGCCTCCACACACCAACAAGACCAGCTGAACAGCCAGAACTAACAGCCGCACAGACGTTGCTGTGTGTGGGGGTGACATGGACACCTGGGGGAAATATATAATGGTACACAATTAAAATATTATACTTAGTAAGGCTTATTTGGGGTTTCACTGCATGACTGATTCATTGCCTAACCAATTCATTTGACAGACACTGATAAAAGCATTAAACAAGTGCTGCACTTTTAACGTTGTAGGACTATTGAGAAAAAACACCTGCCTTGTGATATTTACAATGATTGTACAAAACATTAGGAACATGTGCTCTTCCCATTACATACTGACGAGGTGAACGCTATGATATTGATGTCCCTTATTGATGTCACCTGTTAAATCCACTTCAAATCAATATAGATGGAGGGGATAAGACAGGTTAATGAAGGATTTTTAAGCACATGGATTGTGCCATTCAGAGAGTGAATGGGCAAGACAAGATTTAAGTGCCTTTGAAGGGGGTATGGTAGTACCGGTTTGAGTGTGTCAACAACTGCAACGCTGCTGGGTTTTTCCACGCTCAACAGTTCTGTGTGTATGTTAGTAAAACGTTTACTGTTGACAGGAGAACAAGAGGAGACAATAGGACGAGGTGGATAATTGTATAATAAGGTAGATTTATTCAAGTGTAAAGATATTAGGCAAAGCGTGCGGCACGGCTCTTTCTGATTTGTATGAAATCGTCCGGAAAGAGAAAGTTTCAAGACTAGTACAGTATTATATAGACAATAAGCAAAGTAGGTAGATCTGCGAGCCTGGCCTTCCGATTGGTCGATCTGGGTCTTGGGTAGTCCTGAACAGGCCTGGTGTCCACGTTCCATTGGTTCCTGAGACAGTTCTTTGTCCTGAGCCCCAAGCATGTGTTGGGAGTGTTCTGTGGTTATTATGGGGGAGGGGAATTATGTGTGTCTGTAGTCGGTGTCTTAATAAGTCCAGCATATGTCCAGAGAAATGAGGAGTATGTGTATTTTTGTATAAAATATGGCTTATGTTGAAATGTAGTTATTACTAGTTTTCAGTCTCTATTACAATTCCTTACATGTATCATGAATGGTCCATCACCCAAAAGGACATCCAGCCAACTTCACACAACTGCGGGAAGCACTGGAGTCAACATGGGCCAGCATCCCTGTGGAACGCTTTCGACATCTTGTAGAGTCATGCCCCCAATGAATTGAGGCTGTTCTGAGAAGGGGGGTGCAACTCAATATTTGGAAGGTGTCCTATTGTTTTGTGCACTGTCACTATTTCTATGATTCCTAAGACAGAGACACATCTCATGAGCAAGTAGGCCTACCAAGATATAACTACTACAGCGAGTCAGACCATATAAACTCTGACTGGTAAAATGACGCAGCAAAGCTGCTTTCAAAAATGGTGCGTTCAAGAGAACTGGGAACTCGGAAAAATACCAAGTCAAATCATGACATCAGTGATCTACAACTCGGAAAGTCGGAGCTCTAGAAAAAGGCCCCAGTTGTAGTTCCCGAGTTGGAATTAGGAGGACAGTTTAAAAAAAATAACGATCAGAGCTCGTTTCTTCCCCTCAGTTCCCAGCTGTCTCGAACGCTCAGAAGTTGGACATTTCCGAGTTCACTGTTGTTTTAAACGCGGCATCACATCTGTTTGCAGGAGGAAATGAAACTATCCCGCCATCTTGACTTGCACATCCCTGACCTAAGGTGCATTCAGGATGGTTTCTGCAA
Source organism: Salvelinus fontinalis (assembly GCF_029448725.1). Classification (NCBI taxonomy): domain Eukaryota; kingdom Metazoa; phylum Chordata; class Actinopteri; order Salmoniformes; family Salmonidae; genus Salvelinus; species Salvelinus fontinalis. The sequence continues at coordinate 17,022,565 of NC_074670.1, read as the reverse complement.
CGTTCCGTGAGCACTCAAGGCAAAACTGTCGAAGATAAACTGAACACCGTGGTAGATGCCGTAAATCATTGCGAAATAGATGATAAAGCCGTAATTAACAAGCAGCTGTCATGCAACATTTGAAAATTTGTAGAACGTTAACTTACGCATCCTGAATCCACCCCTAGCCGTGGCTGATACTGTAACACGAACAACTTTTAGACATACCTTCATTCCGAAAAGATGTCGCCAGCTATTCCGAAGTGTAGGTTGGGTTAGGTTGAAATGGCTACAACCTAGCTGATCAAGTAGCTAGCAAAAGCAAGCTAAATTGGACACTGTGTCCTCTGTTTTGTCTTGCAAATGCAACAGACTAACACCTGGTAATCAATTTCGATCACGCACAATTACGAAATAATGTTCGTTAACATTCCGCTATAAAATGTACTTTAAAGTAAACGATTTATGCTATAAAATCATTATACCGCGTCTAGCGTTACTTTGTGAGATGCGGAAGTGGAACTAAACAAGGAAACGCATGTGACGAGCAAAGACTTAACTAAACCAAGATAGACCATAGCTTGTCGTTTCAAATGGTATCAAATGAGTCTTAGTGTGCAGAACAAGCAAGGAGGCGGGCAGAGCCAAGCACGCGCTAGCGATATCCTATTGGCGAGTTCTAGTATACATCTGCATATTTACGTTAGGGAACGCCCACTGAAGTGCGTGTGTGCAATAACTCAATTGCTTTTGCACTCCTAAACAGCGCGATTAAATAAAAAGAATTGAACAAGGTACCACGTTCATCTGTACAAACAAGAGTATAAACAAACAATAGTATAAAGTATAAACACCATGGGACCACGCAGCCGACATACCGCTCAGGAAGTAGACGCGTTCTGTCTCCTTGAGATGAACGTACTTTGGTGCGAAAAGTGAAAATCAATCCCAGAACAACAGCAACGCACCATGTGAAGATGCTGGAGGAAACAGGTACAAAAGTATCTGTTACGTTTGTATTTGAGTGTGTGTGTTTCAGGAGATGGCATCCTGAAATTCTCCCCAAGCAGCTGATTGGTCGGCCCCAATTGATGATTGAAGAGCTGACCCCGCCCCCTCGTCAAGACGCAGCTGTCTCCAATTACCAATGCCTTCTGAAGCTATCAAAGCCAGTGTTCTGTTGTTCAGGAGAGAGAGATGATAGGCAGGCATGGATCATTGCTGAGAGAGGAGGTTGATGGTTATAGCATGTTGGCCGTTGCTATGTACTGTGTTAGTTGTTGCTGGGAGCAGTTGGTATGTTCTGTGTGAGATTGTTACTCAGATAGAGCTTATTTGATGTCCTTTGTTTCTTAGTTTGTTTCAGATATTGTTTGATATTCTGTTTCATTTGTTCCCAGGGGGGAAGAGGAAGGCACCTAGGGAGGGCTTAGGCAAGAGGCCCGTGGGCATACAATGACCCGTAGTATATTCACTGTCTAGGCACACTAGGTAAGACCTGGGCGGACCACCCCCTGTATTTTGGTTAGTGCACCAGGGGGTGCTAAGTTAGTTAAGTAGTGGGTAGGCAGGTTAGATAGGAGAGGGGGAGCTTTGATATTTACTTTCTTTGCTTTGGTTCTGTCCAGCCCCTTTTCCCCATATTACTGTGTAAAGGAAATAAATCCTAATAAGTGGTCAATTCTGCCTTTTGTCGTCCTTTCTCACACCTACAGTTCATACCTCTTTCACTTCGCGGGGAGTTGAGTTGTAGCAGGGTGTTGCGTTCCCTCTTCAGAGGCGTGCGTAACAGTATCTATATCCATAGTAAAACGAGTCCTATATCGACATAACCTGAAAGGCCGCTCAGCAAGGAAGAAGCCACTGCTCCAAAACCGCCATAAAAAAGCCAGACTACGGTTCGCAACTGCACATGGGGACAAAGATCGTACTTTTTGGAGAAATGTCCTCTGGTCTGATGAAACAAAAATAGAACTGTTTGGCCATAATGACCATCGTTATGTTTGGAAGAAAAAGGGGGAGGTTTGCAAGCCGACGAACACTATCCCAACCGTGAAGCACGGGGGTGGCAGCATCATGTTGTGGGGGTGCTTTGCTGCAGGAGGGACTGGTGCACTTCACAAAATAGATGGCATCATGAGGAAAGGAAAATGATGTGGATATATTGAAGCAACATCTCAAGACATCAGTTACCGGCTGTCACAATCTCTGTACATTCAGCACAAACCCCTCTGGATGTAGCACTCAACAGTGCATCCCACTTGTAAACCAGCTGTTTTGTCTTGATGATCTTCTTTATCAAAGCTACCGCAACGCTTTTCCATTTCAAACAACATGCTCTCTTTCTCCTGATTCCTCGTTTCCCTTGCTGTGAAGCAGCACAGTAGTGGTCATGTTCCTCCTTTGACGGTTTCACAACCCTGTCAGCTGATTTGGGAATTTGTAGTTGGGAAGTTCTTGATAAGTGTGGAATTGGAATTGAAACGCTCGCCATTCTCTCGTGTTTTCCCATTACTTTAGCCAGTGTAAATCTGTGAAACGGCAGTGATGGCTACAGCAATGCACAGCTTCAAATCAAATTTTATTTGTCAAATGTGCCGAATACAACAGGTGTTGTTCACCTTACAGTGAAATACTTACAAGCCCTTAACCAACAATGCAGTTTTAAGAAAAATAACTGTTAAGTAAAAAACTAAAGTAACAAATAATTAAAGAGCAGCAGTAAAATAACAATAGCGAGGTTATATACGGGGGCATTTGTACAGTCAATGTGCGGGGGCACCGGTTAGTCGAGGTAATATGTACATGTAGAGTTAAAGTGACTATGCATAGATAATAAACAGAGTAGCAGAAGCTTAAAATTGTGTGTGTGGGGGTGGGGGGGGAGGGGGGGGGGGTGTATAGGATGATATAGGATATAAAATACAATCATTTTGTCCGTCTTTATTTACTTACAAGTCATTAGGCATTTTATAAATAATATGTTTAAGGCCTGAATGGACCAGTCATGTGCATCATCACACAGATCAGAGGTCTGATAGCATACACACAGTTTAAAACAGGAGAGATGTTTGATGTAGGGGGAAGTCACAAGGATGTTTATCATGGCTGAATGTGTCACTAAATTCAAGATGATGACCATTCTTTCCACTCTTCAGAGGAACCTCAACACAGCTGACAGTGAAATAACTACATCAAGCTCACAATGATATAGACAAAAGTATGTTCCAGGATCAACAACGTTTCTTCACTGATCACTGTGTGGAGTGGTGATGGTGACATCGCCCAAACCTGTTTTCTCTGATTGTCACTGTAACCTAATTAGCATCCTCCTTCATGCATTTACATGAAAGGATTAGAGGTGGCCCACCACTTCATTTATTGGTTTAAACAGAGTGCATGCACTCCAGGTATGTTTGATCTTGGGATGAGGGTACAATAGGATTATCTAGAGGTGGAACAGGCAGATGTGAAAATACAGTTTATTCTCCACAAATATTTTGCAACAGACTTGATTAATATTTTCATCATTCAATTGCCATTGATTGCTGTCTCCCATCCTGAGGGGGTGTAGCTTCCCTCCACTCTGACACCCCACCCTCATCGAACCGCAGCCCAGAAAATACCAGCGGAAAGGAGCATTACAATACATCTATCTGACATGTTATCTTATGGATTTACATTATTTAGTGATCTTATAGATTCCAGTAATTCCTCATGGATAATAAAAAGACTGTTTACATACTTAAATCATTGGTATTTGTAATGACTTGGGCCCCAAGGTTTCCTAATCATGTCATGTGGTCTGGGTAAACTCCTGGCCCTAGCAGCACTGACAGCACAGCTGACATATATATAAGTCCCTCTTCCTTTTCTGTCATTGCCCAATCCCGTTACTGTGATCTGAAGAACTAGCTTTCCTTTTCTGTGGAACTTGGAGTTCTTTCCCACTTTACTACTTCTCCAGGGAATGTTAGGGACGTTTTTATAAGCCTGCTGTGGGCTGTGTTGGTGGTTTGTTTGCTGAGTCGCAGTGTGAGTGTGTTCTCACTCCTCTTTGCCTCCCCTCCCCCTTCCTTGATTCTAGAATCTACAACCCTTACCTACCTTAAGTGTGCTATGCAGACACACCCGGCTATCCTGCATCAACCAATCACAGACAAGGGAGAGTCACCCAGGAGGTGTACTTCCTGTATTTGGTGAGAGAGGAATGGAGCAGGAGAGAGAGATATAGTGAGTCAGCGAGCTTCATCTCGGGATCAACAGTAACTGATCTCATCAGTGTTGGAGGAAGGAGAACAGATTGATTAGTGGGATAAAGTCCGTGGGCTTTTGTTTAGTTTGTCCAGATTCTTCTGTTCATTAACAGCGGCTGTGAAGACAAGACAGAGAGAAAAAGAGGAAGGGGAAGATAAGTGTCAATCTGTTCAGACTTGTTTGGGAATTTGAGCAAGGAAGGAGGGAAGAGGAGGGGTGAAACAGCAAGAGAGAAGGAGGAGAGAGAGAGAGAAGAGCAGAGGGGAGAGGTTGACAGACAGATTGAGAAGAAAACATGCTGAGAGAGAGAGGGTCAGGATTGGATTAATGTTGAAATAGAACTCACCCCCCCCAGCAGATCTGGAGAGGAAGGATTGTTTGTGTTGTGCAATCCTTGTTAGTTCACACTACTGAACTAACTGAGAGCTGCAGAGAGAAGGGAGACTGGACATCTCTAGCGTACTAAACTCAGGTGAGTCCCTTAGATCTCTTTACTGTGTTTCTCTATTGATCTACCAGTCATTCTACAGTTCTAACATTGATTCATGGCTAATTTGTCTAGTGGTTTATGTGTTACATGTGTTTTCATTGTGTGTAAGTGAGTCCTGTTTTAGGGTTAGTTGGTGTGTTGAGCGATGTTATGTGGACTGTGCTGCGTTCAATAAATCAGTGTTCCCAGGTGTCACATAATCTGCGGGGCTGTAACTGTCATTATCTATAACACTTTGCTGTTGGCTCTGTTGTTGTATAGATACTTGGCGCTCCAAGCTTAAAGGGAAAATATAGTTTTTGAGTAGATTTTCCCTTTAAATTAACTCAAGCAGTTAGCAGTAGAACCCATTGAGTTCAAGTGTATTGAATTACAGGGTTGGCTATTGTGGGTTGGCTATTAAGTGTTGTCTGACTAAAGGTTGTGATGCTGTGGTCTCAAACTGATCGCATAAACACATTGTTGCCTGTGATTCTTATCATCATAACACCCACAGTTATAACACATTGGACTTGTGTTGTATTATAGTTACAGTATTTTCACCATTTTGTATTGACATTTTTTTTTTAACTTCCAATTTGAATTAATGAATAGTGAAGCATTGGTCAGGGCTGGTAAAGACACTAGGCCACTATTCAGCTTCAGTGTTCAGGGGCCACAATAGGCCTAACACGGAACCCAAACCGGCTGCGCGCGTGCGCCATCGTGCATACATTTATTTTGTCCCCCTACACCAAACGCAATCACGACACGTAGGTAAAAATATCAAAACAAACTCTGAACCAATGACATTAATTTGGGGACAGGTCGAAAAGCATTAAACATGAATGGCAATTTAGCTAATTAGCTTACACTTGCTAGCTAATTTGTCCTATTTAGCTAGCTTGCGGTTGCTAGCTAATTTGTCCTGGGATATAAACACTGAGTTGTTATTTTACTTGAAATGCACAAGGTCCTCTACTCCGACAATTAATCACACATAAAACGGCCAACCGAATCGTTTCTAGTCATCTCTCCTCCTTCCAGGCTTTTTTCATCTTTGAACTTATATGGTGATCCATCTACACTTTCATAGTATTACCACGACAACCGGCAAAACAGTTCGTCTTTCAATCACCCACGTGGGTATAACCAATGAGGAGATGGCACGTGGGTACCTGCTTCTATAAACCAATGAGGAGATGGGAGAGGCAGGACTTTCAGCCCGATCTGCATCAGAAATAGAAAGGAGTTGTATTTTCGCCCTTGGCATCGCAGACGCTCGTTGGCGCAATAATTGAATAACATGGATTTCTAAATGTATTTTGCGCCGCTCGCGCACGCGACGTGTCCGGTCTGGTCAGCATGTAATGCTGTTGTTAACCTTCCATTTTCATTGATCTCAATATTCTTTTATCTCCATTTCGTGATTGAAAGTGTTGCTACTTCAAGTGATTATATTGGTTGTGGCAGTATCCTTGCAGAATGTCCAGATTGTGATGAATTATAAGTTAATGAGAGAATATTACCATCTTTCAGGTTCTGAAAAAAGTATGTTACCATGGGGACCAAACGCCCCAGTCTGACTCCCTTTGACACATTTGATCCATCCAATCAAAGTGCTTCCTACTTGAACCCTCAGCCAATCAGCCAGATCTGCCGTGAAACAAGTCCCAGACCTGGAACTATGGCCCGGACAAACAGAGAGAGGGAGAGGATCCGAGAGGAGGAATGGAGGAGAGAAAGAGAAATGGAGAGATTTAAGGACAAGACAAAAAATAGAAGAAAAGAGATGGAACCAGGACCAAGAGAGAGGAACAGAGAGAAGGAATGTGCCCCCATATCCAGAGGGAGGGAGGAGGAAAGGGAATGGAGAGAGAGAGAAAGGGGGAGAGCGGGAGAGAGACATGCCAATGGAAGACCTACTTCAAAACTGGAGATCAGGAACGACAGAGACAGAGAAAAGGAGAAAAAGAAAGGAGACACGTTTCCTACAATTATAAAACATAGCAAAGAGAGAGACAGAAGAATGAGTGCATTTGTGGAGGAAGATGTGGGGAAAGAAGGAACGAGACAATTGGAGAGACAGAAGGGAACAGAGATGGATGACTGGGAGAGAGAACGAGAGACAGCAGCAAAGATACAGCGGTATCGAGATGCAGAGAGGGACTTCCAAAGGTACAGAGAGAGGGAGAGGGAGAAGGAGAGAATCAGGGCACAGGAGGACGGGGAGAAAAATGGAGGGAGGCCCATGGAGGATAAGACATTGAGACGGAGGGAGAGAGCAAGGGAAGCGGAGCCAGATTTCAGAGAGAGGAGAAGAGAGAGGGACTCAAAGGGCAATGACCTACGGAGCAAAAGAGAAAGGTATATGGATGGAGAGCGAGAGAGGCCAAAACTCTGGCAGGGAGAAAGGGAAGTTAGAGGAAAAGAGGGAGATTCACAGAACTATTCGGATAGAGAGGGCAGGGATGGAAGGTGGGAAGGAAATACAGAGGGCCAGAGGGACACCAGGAGTGAGGGAGACAGTGGTGGAGAGACGTGGAAAGAGAGAGTGAGAGATGACAACAGAAGAGAACTGAAACATCTGCACAGTAAAAGTGAGGGGGACACTGAGGGGAACGCATCATGGGATAGAGTGAGAGAGAAAGAGAAAGATGGACAGAAATGGAGAGGGGGGGAGATGTACAGAGAGAGGGATGGAAGGAAAGATGCTTATAGACAGAGAGTGAGGGACGGGGGCAGGGGCAGGGACATTGATGGAGAGAGGGAGATGGACAGATACAGAGAGAGGAACAGGAGAAAAGCGAGGGAAGTGGAGAGGGATGGGGTGAGAGAAGGGGGCAGGCGAGAGGACGGACCAAGGGAAAGGAGGGATCTGGAGAAAGATGGGGAGAAAACACAGCCCAATGTAACAGGAGAGAGAGGGAAGCGGATGGACAGAGAGAGATTCAGAGAGAGGGAGAGATATTCCAAGGGGAAGGATGAAGAGAGGAGGTGCAGGGAGAAGAGGGACAGAGAGACAGATCCCAAAAGGGAGGGAGGAGCAGACGGAGCTAGCCGATCGCCGAGTGAGACAGCCCCAAGGGTGCCACCACGAGCCCAGAGCAGCGGAGAATGGAGCAGTGATACAGAGAGGGAAAGAAAATGGAAAAGAGGAAGAGAAAGTAATGAAGAGGAGTCAGAGGGAGAGAAGGATGTGGACAGGGGGCAGAGAGAGTGTGGTGAAAGAGAGAGACCAGATAGAGTGAGGGGGAGAGAAGATGGAGAGGAGGAGACGATACCAAAGTGCCCTGAGCAGCGGAGGATGTGGTTAGAACCACAGAAGGTCAGATATAACAAAGACTCCTCTTTAGAGGATGAGGTTAGAGAGCGAGAAAGAGATAGGCACATTAACAGATGGAGAGATAGAAGTGAAGAAGAGGACAGATCCGTGGAACAAAGGACAGGCAGAAAAAAAGAGAGGAAGGCAGAGGGAGAAGGACAAGAGGATAGGTCGGTGGAACAAAGAATGTCCATAGACGAAGAAAGAGAAACTGTGAGGGAGGGAGGGAGGGAGATGTATTTGGAGAGAGGGTTAAATGTATATGAAGATGATGAGACAGAAGCCTGGAGGAGTTATAGCAGAGGAGAGGAACACCAGACTTACAGCGATGGAGAGAGAGAGGAACTCTGGCAGAGGGACAGGGAGACGGAGATAGAGAATGTGACAGATAACACAGAGGGTGACAGAGAGGAGGAAGAAGAAAGTGATAGATATGCAGAGTGGGAAGGACAGAGGGATATAATCCCTTCCTCTGAGGACGGCTTTATCACTGTGTGCAGTGGTGGAGAAGAGGAGTTTGAGGACTGCAAAGAATTCTTGGAGGTTGGGTTCACTAATCATGTTACCAGGCAACCTGTTAGCTTTCAGGGGAGCGAGGGAGAGATGGAGAGAGGTGGAAGGAGAAGACATGAAAGAGAGAGAGAAAGAACAGAAGAGCAGACAGAGCAAAAAGATGATGCAGTGGAGGGAGAGGTGAATGACGGAAAGGGGAAGAAGCAACCCACCTATGTATTCTGTGTGATTGGACAAACACTGTCCAGGTCAAAACCCAATCAGACAGCAGTCCTGGGTGACATGGAATCAGAGCGGACCAATCAAAATCCTGGATATGGTCATAGGGACAGTGGTGACATCACACACCTCCCTCATGAGCACCCTTCCAGAGATGGAGACCAAGGGGCAGAGGATGAGAGAAAAATAGTGAGGGATGAAACCCACGTGCCAAAGGGGGAGAGAACAGACACAGAAGAGAGCTCCATAGTGGACGTCAGTCACACCACCCTAGAACGAGAGAGCGGAGAACGACTGAAGGTCATGGATGAGAACCCATACGCTGAGATAGAGCGGAGAAACTCTGAGACCGAAAATCTCCTCAAAGAGTGGAGAGAAAGACATAAAGAGTACACAGAAACAAGAGAGAGGGACCCAACAGACAGTAGGAGGACAGAACCAGAGATAGGTCCATCTTCACATCACAGTGGAGAGTACCACCACCATGGGATCCCTGTAGTTGACCAAGCCACCTCTGACCAGAATAACCCTGGAGTGATGAGCCCAGAGGAAGCTGTGGCCATCTGTATAAGGGGAGCCTGGAGCACAGAAGAGGAGGCCAAGCGCCACTCCCAGGCCTCACACATGAAGTGGGCCAAGAACGTATTGAGCGAGATCCTTGGCAGCTCGGAGGAACACGCCCTTGGCAACCCCCAGCCAGAGTCACAGGGAGGTCAAGAGGTCAGCCAGACTGCGAGAGGTACCGAGAGGGTAGAAGAGGAGCTAGAGGAAGAAAAGGATGAGACGCTAGAGGGGGGAGGAGCCTCAACCGTCTACGCCACGGTTCAGAAGAGGACGAAGCGTGGGAGGAAGTCGGTGGAGGCGAGGCTGGCTGAACGGAAGGCAGAGCCAGGGAAAGTGGAGGATGAGAGAGGTACAGGGGAGAAACTAACAGACATGCATGCTGAGGCTTTCACAGCTATGCTTGGTGATGACAAACCCATAGACATGCATGCTGCCCTGACCCTACACAATACTCATGGTGACACACCTACAGACAGACAGGGAGAGGAGGTGGAGGGTAACAATGTGTGTGCGGACAGACAAACAGACAGTCATATACATATCCAGGTAGAGATGGTGACAGAGGTTGAGGGTGAGATAGAGAAAGGGGTTGAAGTTGGGAACGAGGTTCATATACTGGATGCAGAGAAAGAAGTGAATGCCCAGAAAGAGGAAGATCTGTTTCTCTCTGTGAGCAACACCCTGTACAAACCAACCAGCTGCCCCAGCCTTATATACAACCCTGATTCAGAACAACCTATCACCCCCATAGAGGAAAAGACGGAGGAAGAAGGGGAGAAAGAGAGGACTGTGGGAGAGGGGGAAGAGAATAGTGTGGTAGAGGAGAAGCAGGAAAGGAGGATAGAAGATGGGACCGAGGACAGGGGGAAAGTGGGAGACGCGACTGAGGAGAGGAAAGTGGAAAGGGAGGAGGAGAAGAGGGTAGGAGGGGAAGAGGAGAGGATGAGGGAGGGCAAGGAAGAGAGTAATAAAACGGGAGAAGGGGGGGTGAAGAGCACTTGTAGTTTCCAAGATTTGGGCACCGATGTTCGGTTTCGGAGGCGGGGGTTCCACAAGACAACAGAAAGAAGAAACGAGGAAGAAGAAGAAGGAAGAGAAGATGTGAGGGATCGCAGAACAAGAATATTCCAGGCGTCAGGTGAGACAGACAGAAAGAGAAGGAGGAATAAATCAAGAGAAAAGCAGCTCAACACCTAACACAGATTAACATTAGAATATCCTAATTATGATCTTAATACTCAACTCATTTCATGATCATCTCAATCATGTCAACCTAACCAAACCGTTTAGAACGCCAGACAGAAGAGTTCAACCTTTTTCATTTGAAGACAGTTATACAAATGTTCATTCTTAGTTATTGATACTCACATGAAAAAATACTGTAGTATACTATGGTATAAATACTATATTATAAACCAGGTAGTTCGAGCTCTGAATGCGGATTGTCTGAAAGACGTGGTATACAAGACTATCTAACACTGGTATGACAAAAAATTACTTTTTACTGTTCTATTTACGTTGGTAACCAGTTTATAATAGCAATAAGGTACCTCAGGGGTTTGTGGTATATGGCCAATATACCACGGCTAAGGGCTGTATCCAGGCACTCCTCGATGCGTCCTGCATAAGAACAGCCCTTAGCCGTGGTATATTAGCCATATACCACACCCAATTGGGCCTTTTTGCTTAAGTATTCACTGTAGGGTTTTTGCAGACTTTACTGTAGTGTTTTTGCAGAATACTGGAATATTTACTGTAGTATACTGTAGTATTTACAATTAACTATAGTATAAATACTGTAGTAAAATAACTGTAGTATATACAAAAGTAATTAATGTAGGGTTTTTGCGAATTGTAATATGCTGTAGTATTTACTGGAGTGTTTTTGCTGACTAGTGTTTTTGTGGACATTGCTGTAGTATTTACCATAGTATTCTACAGTATACTACAACATTCTATAGTAAGTATTGTAATATTCTATAGTAAACTAGTATTTTTTCATGTGGGATCTCACAAAAATCTTAATGAGATCCAACCTCTGATGCTAACTAACCCAACCTTACAACTGTGGACTTCTGTTCTGCTGTTTAAATTTCCTTATAATCTTGGTGTGAATTTCATCATCAGTTCATTGAAGTGATTTTATGCGGAGACTTACAAGAAACTGCCATCAGCTGAGTCACTGAAATGGGGGAAGGGGGCGGGGGAAAGGGAGGAGGACAGTGTAGGTGGGGACAGAGTAGCAATCCCAGAATCTCGCAATAAATAGGCAGGGTTAGACTGTCTGGAACCAGAACTCATTCCTCCTCCATGACTCTTCTATCCATTCTATCCCAGCTCTGTCTTCAGTTCAGTTTAGAGCACAGCCAGGGGAGTTTTGCAAACAACCCAACCCAAAAAAGTTCTGCCTGTTCTGTAGGCCATATTGGGCTGAGCTGTTCTCAGCCACAGCATATTACATTATTGGGTTATGTTGCTCTATGTCTCTGGACTACACTGGAACCAATATGTTCTGCTTCCAGATGAGGAGGTGAGCGTCAACTGGGGAGACGTGGACCTGAGGTGAGTAGAAGATAGCAGGGGGAGGGAGGGGGCATATGTCATGTTAGTGCACTGGGCTACCACAGTGACAGTTTCATTACATGGTCATATTTTATTTTATGTATAGAGTACAGTTAGATTTGTTGCCTGCCATTTAACCCTAACACTAGGCTGTGTTAGGTAGTGCCCGATTTAAAATTGTCACGAACTGGCTCAAAGTCTGTAACAAAAAGGGAGACAACGTGAAGATTAGAGATAACAAAAATATATTTATTAACTGAGGTAACGTAAATACAATTAACAATGGTGTGTGTAATCAGTAGTGTAAGTGAGTGGTTGCGTGCATAAATGTGATGAGTGGTGTTGAAAGGTGCCAAAGCAAACAAACAAAACGGCCACAAAAATGCCACAAACAAAATCTAACAGTGTGTCTGCATGGAGTCTCCTCAATGAACGGGGAAGAGGTGTATTTATCCCGGGACCACTCCCGGGCCCAGGTGTGTCGCTGACAACCCTCCCAGCTCCGCCCGCCGACATCCTAATAAGGAAAACAAGAGCAAAGAGAAAGAATACGTCAGAGTGGGAGGGTCGTCACCCCCCCGGGGACCAACAAGGACCCCGGAACACCATACCAGTCACACATACAAATTGACCCAGCCTCCATCCCAAATTGACCCAGGCTGCGTCCCAAATACATGGGGGTACTTGTTCACACTTCCATCTGCCCCAGCCAACCTCATCCTCCCCAGACCTCAACAACCTTTGTGCACAGGAAGCAACCTTTAAGAGGTAAGAAGAAAACGAGACCAGAAGAGAACAGACAGGAGCGACAGAACAGGACAATACCAAACAAAATAAACAATGGTCGGTCACGCAGACATTCAGGAACAAGGCGCACGAGATAGAGCATCAGCAACAAGCTCCAAGGAAAAGACCGTCTCTGGGTCCTTCTCATTCAATTTTGGCAACAACCGTAAGTTTCTAACGAGACCAAATGTGTCCGGGGCACGACCGAAAGAGGAGCGACCCCTGGGTAAATATGGGTCACCTTCCCAGAGCAAACTCTACCCTGAGAGCTTTCCTTCCCTAATCAACTCTAGCCGCTCTTGTTGCAGCTTGATTTTAGCACTCTCCAAATCCTTTTTAAATTCCAATTCCTTTTCATACTTTACCCGATCATACTAGCTGTAACAGAAGCAATTATTTCTGCTGTTCAAAAAGAAGACTACTTGGACTAGCAGATGGAGCGGCCATTGAAACGAACCGGGGAGACGGCGAGTCCTCAGCAGAGGAGCCTCAGTGTTAACTTCAAGAATACCACTCTCCATCAGATTGGCCTTCAATATCAACCTAACAGATTTTTAGACGTTTATCACTAGTTTCAACCTTGTAGTGTTCACCAATCTTCAATAGCTGTTCTTTAGAACATAATTATAACAGTTCCTCTGATGGAAAGCGAATGAACTCGTCTACATTAGACGCCATAGTCACAAGTAAATAAAAAATCTCGCTCTTCCCCTCTGCTGAGCACACCAGACCGGACCACAAGAAGAGAAATGACAATCACACTGGGCACCACAGAAGAGAGATGAGATATATATGGAGCTTCCCCAAAACCTACAATAACTCAACCCTAGTATTCATGCGGGTAATTATGCACTGTAGCCCGCTGGCAAGGAAAAAATAACAATAACATTTATTTTTATAATTAAACACCCAGCACACTGGCAGATTCCCCCAAGCCACGAGTGTGCCCCCAAGACAAGTGCTCAGTCCACAGACTGACACAAATAACAAACAAAATAACCATGCCCAACGTATTCCAAAGTGAAACACGTCACTAAGCCTAACAGGTGGAGAAAAAAGGCTTTAGCTCCGGGTAGCAGGTGTCACTAAATCTCCCACTGAGGTACACAGCTGATTGTACTGACCTCTTCGGACCCATGTCCCAACAGCGAGTAGAGCAAAAGTCTCCAGCCTGGGCAGGGGCTTGGAAACTAACCAAAGTACTCTCTCCAATGCAGCACACGACCAACTATCCATCGCAGTGGCAAGTTTACCAAACAAACAAAGGCAACCAATACTGGGCCTACCAAACGTTACAACTCAAAAGCTGTAATCAAAAGATGCAAACAAAGCCCCTACAGAGTTTTCAAACATGACCTCCACGTTTTCTCCCAAACACAATACCTTCCAGATCCCGGACGAGCACCAACTTGTCACAAACCAGCTCAAAGTCCGTAACAAAAAGGAGAGAACGTGGAGATTAGGAATAACAAAAATATATTTATTAACTGAGGTAACATAATTACAATTAACAATGGTGTGTGTAATCAGTAATCAGTAGTGTAAGTGAGTGGTTGCGTGCATAAATGTGATAATGAGGGGTGTTGAAAGGTGCCAAAACAAACCGTCCACAACCAAAATCTAACCGTGTGTCTGCATGGAGAGAGTCTCCTCAATGAATGGGGAAGAGGTGTATTTATCCCGGGACACACCCGGGCCCAGTTGTGTCCCATGTCGCTGACGACCCTCTCAGCTCCGCCCGCCGACATCCTAATAAGAAAAACAAGAGCAAAGAGAAAGAATACGGCAGACAGAGTGGGAGGGTCGTCACAAAATATACCACACTACTTCTGTAGATGAAGTGTGAACGATTCCCTCTCCTGACTCCTGTCTCTCCCTCTGTCCAGGAATGTCACGGATACCATCAGAATGGATAGGAGGAACTCCAAATTTTACAGTGAGTATCTCTGCTCTACCTCTACTGCTCTACCTCTACCTCTACTGCTCTACCTCTACTGCTCTGCCTCTACCTCTACTGCGCTACGTCTACTGCTCTACCTCTACTGCTCTACCTCTATTGCTCTATCTCTATTGCTCTACTGCTCTACCGCTATTGCTCTACCTCTACTGCTCTACCTCTACTGCTCTACCTCTACTGCTCTACCTCTATTTGCTCTACCTCTACTGCTCTACCTCTACTGCTCTACCTCTACTGCTCTGCCTCTACCTCTACTGCGCTACGTCTACTGCTCTACCTCTACTGCTCTGCCTCTACCTCTACTGCGCTACGTCTACTGCTCTACCTCTACTGCTCTGCCTCTACCTCTACTGCGCTACGTCTACTGCTCTACCTCTACTGCTCCTCCTCTACCTCTACTGCGCTACGTCTACTGCTCTACCTCTACTGCTCTACCTCCATTGCTTTACCTCTATTGCTCTACCTCTACTGCTCTACCTCTACTGCTCTACCTCTACTGCTCTACCTCTACTGCTCTGCCTCTACCTCTACTGCGCTACGTCTAATGCGCTACGTCTACTGCTCTACCTCTACTGCTCTGTCTCTGCTGCTCTGTCTGCTGCTCTACCTCTACTGCTCTACCTCTACTGCTCTGCCTCTACTGCTCTACCTCTACTGCTCTACCTCTACTGCTCTGTCTCTGCTGCTCTGTCTCTGCTGCTCTACCTCTACTGTTCTGCCTCTACTGCTATACCTCTACTGCACTACCTCTACTGCTCTGCCTCTCTTTTCTCTCCTTCATCCCTGAGGCACTCACATCCACTTTCACACATCCACTTCTCTGAAATGTATTTTATATGTAATAATATGATAATAATGTTAGTTCAATAGCACCTTTATGCTACAATGAGCAGAGAGAGCTAGTCTTGTGTTTATGGCTATGTAGGTATGGAATCTGTGAAGGTATTCTAGGTTGACTACGCTCCTTGTAATTTGAAATGAAAAAGTCAGTAAAATCAAACAAGATACTTACACAGACAGATATCATCTGCCAGTAAGGGTGCTGTTAAACAAGATACTTCCACAGACAGATATCATCTGCCAGTAAGGGTGCTGTTAAACAAGATACTTCCACAGACAGATATCATCTGCCAGTAAGGGTGCTGTTAAACAAGATACTTCCACAGACAGATATCATCTGCTAGTAAGGGTACTGTTAAACAAGATACTTCCACAGACAGATATCATCTGCCAGTAAGGGTGCTGTTAAACAAGATACTTCCACAGACAGATATCATCTGCCAGTAAGGGTGCTGTTAAACAAGATACTTCCACAGACAGATATCATCTGCCAGTAAGGGTGCTGTTAAACAAGATACTTCCACAGACAGATATCATCTGCCAGTAAGGGTGCTGTTAAACAAGATACTTCCACAGACAGATATCATCTGCCAGTAAGGGTGCTGTTAAACAAGATACTTCCACAGACAGATATCATCCGCCAGTAAGGGTGCTGTTAAACAAGATACTTCCACAGACAGATATCATTTGCCAGTAAAGGTGCTGTTAAACAAACATGTCCACAGACAGATTGAATCTGAGACTAGATATGACTGTATAGCAGTGTACTGTGAGTCCCAAGACAGACTTCTTCCTGTGAATGGCTTACTCATGTATACAGTGTGTGCTTGATCCCTTTCTGTATTTTCCCAGATTGTTTTCCAGCTCAAACATGTTGTAGGTTTATTCCATGGAACCTATAAACTGTAGGATTTCATTTTCAGTTCTGCTTTCCGACCCAATCATTTAAACATACCAAAATGGCAGCAGGTTTGCAGGCCTATGAGTCAGGGTGAAATTTTATGAAATGGGGTGTGTGTGTGTGTGTGTGTGTGTGTGTGTGTGTGTGTGTGTGTGTGTGTGTGTGTGTGTGTGTGTGTGTGTGTGTGTGTGTGTGTGCTTGCGCTCAAGGGCCACAGGCAGGTTTGTGCAGGTATTCATATCTCTTAACGCCAATTGAAACCAACTGTTGCTGCTACAGCATAGCATTCCAAGAAGTGTAAAATGCAATCCATACACTCTGGCTAACCCACTTCTCTGTCTCTCTATACCTATACCTTTTCATCTATACCTATTCTGTCCCTGTCTAACTTCTCTCTCTCTTACTCTACTCATCTCTCTCGTCACATCTCTTTGCCTCCCCTCCACCTCTACTCCTTTCTCTCTCTTCCCTTTCCCTCCTTTCCTCCCTTCCTCCTCTCCCTCACCCCCTCTCAGATTCCCAGCTCTACCAGGAGTACAGTGAGACAGCTCAGAACAGGGAGATCTTCAGTCAGTCTTGCTCTGACGCCCTCTCCATCTACGAGGAGCTCCCTGTCCACCTGTCCCCCGTACCCTCCTCCCTGGCCCCCTCGCTCCCTCCGGCCCGCAGGCCCTTACCCCGTCTCCCCCCAGTCATCCACCCCCACTCTCTATCCCACTCTGGCTCTACCTCCAGTGGCACCAGTGCCAAGTTCCTGCCCGTACCACAGCCGCCCCAGGCCCCCCCGGCCAGGACTTCCTCTCCCCGCCTCTCCATCTCCCTCACCCAGTCCCCCAGCTTGTGGCAGGAGATCCCTGAGGTCAGGAACAGTGCTGAGTTTGGGGAGCTGACTGACAACCAGAGACGCCTGCAGGAGGTAAACAAAAACAAACAGTTGACCCTTCAACCAGCGATGTCGATGATGACATTTGCCAGGGGCCTAGTAGCTAATGTAGATTTTTTGGAGCCTGGATCTATGGGTCCTCTGGGTATTTGGAACAGTGCCTGTAATCCCCCCTCTCCCCCCTCTCCTCTTCCTTTCTTCTTCCTGTCAGGTGCAGTTTGAGGTTGTAACTTCGGAAGCGTCGTACTGTCGTAGTCTGGATATTGTGGTGGATCACTTTGTCAAGTCTAAGCAGCTCGGGGAGCTGTTGACTACTCAGGACAGGAGCTGGCTGTTCTCCAGGCTGGCTGATGTCCGAGCCATCAGCCACAGGTGAGAGGACTGGGACTTATTTGTTTGCTCCTCAAACTAGCAAACCCACAGGCTGAATGTCACAGGGCCTCTCTATGCCCCTCTTTATCTTTTTTCTGTCAACGTTTACCTCATAGTCCTTCTCTGTATTTGTTGTTCTCGTAGTTTTCTGTCGAAGCTGGAAGAGAGGGTAGAATCTGATATGATGCACTTCACTGTGTGTGACATCATCGCTCGCCACTGTCAACGCTTCAAGAAGGTCTACGTGCCCTACCTCACCAACCAATCATATCAGGATGCCACTTACCAGAGACTCATGTGAGTCCTCCCCCAGGGTTCACTGACTGGCCAGACTCTTTCTGACACTCTTTGTATTACTGCACGTTTATACGTGTTTACGTTGACTTACAAACAGCACCTTCTTTCTCTCTCTCTGTCTGCCCTGCAGGGATGAGAACCATGGGTTCAGGCGGGTAGTGGAGAAGTTGGAACGCGGTCCAGTGTGTCAGCGTCTTCCTCTTCGCTCCTTCCTCATCCTCCCCTTCCAGAGGATCACACGAATCAAACTCCTTGTGCAGGTGTGTTTGTGTGACTGTGTGTATGTTTTAAGTGCACAATCTAAGTATGCGACTCCTTATAATCCTCTTCGTCTCAATCTCTCTCATTCTCTCCATTTCTCTCTGTATTTTTGCCTCAGAACATTGTGAAGAGAACAGCCCAAGGCACAGAGGAGGAGGTCCAGGCCATCAAAGCTATGAAGCTACTGGAGAGGGTATATTACACCCCCCTCCTCCTTCTGGTTGTGCACTGTTACATAATGTAGCCAAAAGATAACTGTTAACCATCTCTCTTCTCTCCCTCTCTCCCTCGGTCCTTCAGTTGATCCAGGAGAGCAATGACAGTATTACTCAAATGAAGAGCATTGAGTCGCTGGTCTCTCTCAGTGCCAGAGTGGACTTTGAATGCAGGGTGAGTAATAAACTACATCTCCCATGATCCCCTGCTTTACATGCTGTCCCTTGAACATATCAGTGTTGAACTGATCACAATAACAAGTTACAATACAAGTACAGCAGCAAGCTTTAACCGAGTTTAACCTATGTGTGTGTGTTGTAGACTCTCCCCCTGGTCAGTCAGTCTCGTAGGCTGGTGAGAGAGGGACCTGTGACTGAGATGATGGATTTCTCTCTGAAGGAGACAGAGAGGAGTGTCTACCTTCACCTTTTCAATGACTACCTGCTGCTGTCGCTGAACAAAGAGTGAGTCCCCTCAGACAAACACACTCACACAACCAAAGCAAACCAAGCATTAGGAAATCTAGACTGATATCACTTTTTATTGACAAGTTTTTCAATGTTCTCATCATTGGGCATTATTAACTCTCCACTCCTCTCCTCTCCTCTCCTTCTCCCTCGTTCTAGAGGGGGCAGGTTCACGGTGATAGACCATGCTCCAGTGTCAGAACTGAGAGCTGAGAACTGTCGGGTCAAACTGCACTCTCTAGAGAAGAACCTTTTCCGCCTCCACCTTAACAAGAAAGCCCTGCTACTTAGCACCGACACACAGTAAGACAGAGAGGGTTGTGTGGGTGTGTGCCTGTGTGTGTGTTACAAAGAATGAGAGTAGTTTAATCCACAGGTGTGTGTGATTGTGTGTAAAAAGTGTTTTCTTGTGATCTTTCAGAGGTGATAAACTGCGTTGGATCTCAGCTGTCTCCAGGCCCCATCCTGTTATTGACTACTCTACAGCTCAAGGTGGGTTGAAAGTTGCTATATTGCCATCCAGCCTAGCATGGCCAGACAATGGGGACATCTTGACCCTCATGACCCTGCTGTATTTGTTCTCTGACCCGCTCTCCCACTCACAGACTTCACACAGATGCAGTGCGTCCGAGCCTTCGTTGCCCACCAACCAGACGAGCTGTCCCTGGAGAAGGCAGAGGTCATTCTCGTCCACCAGCAGAGCAGCGACGGTAAGGAGGACAGTACCACCCACTTCCTGATTGGTTGTGGGAATACACAACATCTCCATACCTCAGTGTTATTGAGTGCTAAAAATGTGTTGCTTTTTTAGTTGCTTTTTGTTAAAACTCTTTCCCTTCTCTCCCTCCTCTTTCCTCTCCCCCTCCCTGTTTCCCTCTCTTGCTCTCTCCCTCTCCCTCTATCTATCATTCCTCAGGTTGGGTGGAGGGGACCAGGCTGTCAGACAGACACAGAGGATGGACTCCTGAGTCCCACTTGGAAACCATAGCCAGCCTCAGGGTCCGACAGCGCAACCTGTTGGACGCTCTAAAAATTACCACAGCCACGGCTGCAGTTTGACAAACCAACCACTGCCTGACTACGCTGGGGGAATCCTAGTCACTGTGTTACTGGGGACATATGGATTTGGACAGTGGATGAAACATAGTGTTTCAGACTGGAGTTGTCCCTCCCGGCCTCACCCTGCTTATTGGGGATGAATGGCAAGGGGATGAATGGCGTTAGAGGGGGTGCCTTAGAGAGAGGCACTGGACTGACATGAATACCTTTAACACTTACAGGAGTGTCAACGTAAATGATTGGAGGGGTTTGGAGGTGCCTGGGAGTGTCTAGGGTAGCCTTGTAAATCAAACCCTGGCAATGAATGTCGATGGACTGTTACAGGATCATTTGGAAATCAGCCATCTAAGAACATCAGTGGATTGAGGACCTGTAGCCCCGGAGAAGTACAGAAGTTTCTCCATAACTACTTTACTTGGGGACTTTAAAAAGACAGTGTTAACACTCGGGCCTCCCGAGTGGCGCAGCAGTCTAAGACACTGCATCGCAGTGCTAGAGGCTTCACGACAGACCTGGGTTCGATTCCCAGGCTGTGTTGCAGCCGGCCGCGACCGGGAGACCCAGGAGGCGGCACCCAATTGGCCCAGCGTCCTCCGGGTTAGGGGAGGGTTTTAGCTGGCCGGGATGTCCTTGTCCCATCGCGCTCTAGTGCCTCCTTGTGGCAGGTCGGGCGCATGCACGCTGACTTTGGTCGCCAATTGTGCGGTGTTTCCTCCTACACATTGGTGTGGCTGGCTTCTGGGTTAAGCCAGCAGTGTGTCAAGAAGCAGTTTCGGAAGACACATGGCTCTCGACCTTCGCCTCTCCCGAGTCCGTACAGGAGTTGCAGCGATGGGACAAGACTGTAACTACCAATGGGATATCATGAAAAAGGGGTAAAAAATAAAACACAAAAATAAGACATGGTATGATACACCATGGCAGTGTTTTGCAATAGAGGTTTTTGTCTTTGAACAAAATGTTTCTATATATTCAGGGCAATGTATTATTTGTGTATATTACAAAGATTTTATAAATGACTTTTAAAAATAAGTGCAATTATCAAAATAAGCTGTTCTGTCTGTGTTGAGGAAACTGAGAAGTATGCTTTGGAAATAAATGGCCTATGTGAAATACTTTTTCATTTTCTGACTTTTGTTTTTGATAACAAATAGTGAACAGCAGGAGAACTTGGCTACGCCATAGACTTTAGGCCTAAAATCAATAGCAGACCCTGGTCAAAGGACTTAGATAGACTGAACACAACTACGTTTACAGCCCTGACTTAAAGCGTACTTTTTACAGGACAAATGGTATGCAACGTCTGGCACGTATGCAACGTCTGGCACGTAGAGGAAACAGCTCATGGCCCAGTTTTCCAACAATTTAATTGGTTGACTACAACGTAATTCAAGCAAAAACCGAGTCGGAGGGCGGGACCATTACTCCAATGAGGGCATTGTAAACAAACATAAACACCGCCCCCTAACTCTGCCCGATTGATTAAAAACTTTGTCCGTCAGCGCAAAGGACGTTCATTGGTCTAAATAACTCAAATTGGGCGTTACTGTATTTGTTGTTGTTTCTGGTGCAAGAAGAAGTAGCTAGCTTGTTCGAACAGTCAGCTATTTAAGAATATATTTCGTTTAAATAATTTCATCCAAAATAACTGTTCGTCGTGCTCATTATATGATAGCGTTGGTTACGTGAAGAGTCGGTGGGAAAGATCGGTGTGGAATTTTCACTTGTATTTGTTTTTATTACGTGTTTCCAAAGAAGGTGAGTGTCTGACTGTTTAATATTCATTGTCTTCGCTTCGAGATCGTGCAGCATATTTCTCAATCTCGCACAATATCAGAAATAGCTAATTTGCTTTGATCGATTTGTTGGCTGGTATTGGCTCTCTTTTGGATGTCATGTGAATACGTTTTTCTTTCAGCTATAAGGATTAGCCATAACATCCGCTTGCAACGTAAACTAGCTACTGGAGGTAGCTGATGTTAACCTTCGCCTGCTCAGCTGACCAAGCCCAAAACTGTAAATAATGACGTGGCCACCTTGCCATTGTCTGAAAAACCACAACAGTAGGATACAGTAGTTGGCTGTGATATAAACAGGGCTGTGCAGAATTCAACCTGTAGCTATTATGATCATACATTTTAGCTAACGTTACCTTGGCTATCACACGATGTTTGTAAATAAGCTGTATAGTTAATTAATGTATCCACTAGAAAGCAAGCCAGTGTGTTCACGCAATATAGGCTATGTTGTACATTTTCATATCTAATCTCAATATTTAGTTTACCAACAAGTGCAAATATAAGACTATATATGCATATCCCATTTATAAAGTTTAAATAAAAAATTAAAAAACTTTACATTGTAGGCCCCTCTACATACAATACATGATTTCAAATGATTGAGTTGTCAAGACAGCATACAATAGCCTATCTGACTCTCCTTGACAAGTTTGCTTTTGTGTACCTGATCCATTATGTCACCATGGTCTTGGTACCTTGATATCAAGGTACAGCTGATAACTGGTCACTATAGCAGCACCCACTCGTAGCACACGCTCCAGCAGGTATATCTCACTGGTCACCCCCAAAGCCAATTCCTCCTTTGGTCGTCCTTCCTTCCAGTTCTCTGCTGCCAACGACTGGAACGAACTGCAAAAATCTCTGAAGCTGGAAACACATATCTCCCTCACTAGCTTTAAACACCAGCTGTCAGAGCAGCTCACAGATTACTGCACATGTACATAGCCCATCTATAATTTAGCCGAAACAACTACCCCTTCCCCTACTGTATTTATTTATTTATTTTGCTCCTTTGCACCCTGTTATTTCTATTTCTATTTTGCACGTTCTTCCACTGCAAATCTACCATTCCAGTGTTTTACTTGCTATGTTGTATTTACTTCACCACCATGGCGTTTTTTGCCTTCACCTCCCTTATCTTTCCTCATTTGCTCACATTGTAAATAGACTTATTTTTCTACTGTAGTATTGACTATGTTTTGTTTATTCCATGTGTAACTCTGTGTTGTTGTATGTGTCGAATTGCTATGCTTTATCTTGGCCAGGTCGCAGTTGCAAATGAGAACTTGTTCTCAACTAGCCTACCTGGTTAAATAAAGGTGAAATAATTTTTTTGGGGAAAAAAGTGGCTCTACACATAGTCAGCTGGTTAGGCTATATTTGACTTTTAAATTAACTATACACGTAAGAATAGATGTTGTTTGAAGAGTATCACTTAACATATTTTATCCTGCATTATTATTTGCACAACTGCGAGTAACAGCAATATACAGATACAGTGGTGTTGCAATGATAACGGTGCATCCATATATGATGTATTATCAAATGTTAACCACTGTTGACCCGTCCCTGTGTGTCTCTGTAGATGGACAGTCAGTACCAGCGCTCTGTACCACTGGAGGTGAGGAGGGCAGAGGGTGAGAGGGTGCGAGCCAAGCATCCCGACAAGATACCGGTGAGTGTGAACAGAATAAATGCCAGTAGTGTTGGATAGCGTCCTCTCCTTAGCTCCTTTCTCTTATGACCACTGGCCACTGATCTGACAGGACATCACACTCATATGATTGTGAATTCATTTTCAGGGCCTAAAACCCTATTCATCCCTTTTATCAGCTGATAAGTGATCCTGGCATAGGATTAAAGGAAAGGATGCTAGTAAGGTGTTATTAAGGTCATATAGGGTTCAATACATGGATGTTAGCCTTGCATGCCAAGTTTCTTGGCTCCAGTTGAATGGGACATGATGGTGCAGTGTGTAATTACTGACCAAGTACTGTGTTCCCTCCTAAACCAGATCATTGTGGAGAGGGCTACCAGGTCGAGAGCTCCTGACCTGGACAAGAAGAAGTACCTTGTGCCCTCTGACCTCACAGGTGAAACTGATGAGATGTCTGTCTTTCTCACAATTATTTCCTCTCTTCCAACTCATGACCTTGTTCTTATCCTCTTCCCTCTCTTCCTTCTCTCCACCTTCCTTATTTTCTCCACTATTGTGCCACTCTTCCTCTTCTTTTGAAATGAAAGTCTAGATAATGTGTTTAGTTTTGTTCTGTAAGTCCCTGTCTGACCATCTCTCTATTTTTCTCTCTCAGTGGGTCAACTGTGCTTCCTGATCCGACAGCGTGTGTCTATGAGGCCTGAGGAGGCTCTCTTCTTTTTCGTCAACAACTCCCTTCCCCCATCCAGTTCTCCTCTCTCTGCTGTCTATGAGGTAAACACACACGCACACTGACACAACCTTTTATCCTACCCCCATGACCCCCTAACGCGAGATCCAGATGCCAGGCATTTCCTCACGGTCAGTGACACAACTCCATTACATTGAGATTGTGTTGTGTGGGTTTTGCCTATGTTATAAACAATTACAATTAAAATATCATGTTTTATTCAGTGTACATACTTCAGTTATTATCAACAGTTCTGCTTTTGCCATTTTAAATCCTTATTTCCCTCCCTGTCCCTGTCCTCCCCGGTCCCTCACAGGAGCACCATGAAGAGGACCTGTTCCTATACATGACCTACAGTAACGAGAGTGTCTACGGTGCCTGAGACGGGACAAAAGGAGGAAAGAGAGAGAGATAGACAGGAGATGGAGATGGGAGAGAGCTCTTTGTAATGTTTCACCACTTATTCTTTAAGTATTTAGGAGATGGCTGTGGGGAGGAGAGAGGGTGGGGAGGAGAGTTTGGTGGGTAGAGTTTGTATAAGTTTTGTCAGTATTTTTGGGGTGATCATATTCTGTGTCAGTATGCTCTCAACCATGGTAAGGCATTCTGAATTTGAAAAGTAACGGGGTAGTTGGAAAGGGGGGGAGTGAAAAAGAGATTTCAGTAAAAGAAGAGTGTTAAGGAGAAAGCTCTTTTATTTCTATCTTTCTTTCTCAGCCAGCCATCTGTATTTAATGCAAATAGTATTTTTTGTTGTAAGTTAATATCATGGACTTTTGTGGAAAATAAAATCCAAAATGCATGGTTTGCTAGTTCTGCAGTTTGTCATTTAAAAAAAAAACTTTTTATTCAAGCAAGACTGTGTGCGAGTGTGTATTGTCATATCACAAACTGTCCCCATCTCATCCTCTATTTTTAAAAGTTGTGAATGTAAGACATTTGTCTTTTGCAGAAGTTCTAAGATGTTTCATTTCGATCTACTGTGTGATTCATTTTGTCAATCACATGTCCCATAAATCACAATTCAAATAAATTGCTGACACTCAGTAATGGCAGTGGGAATGACAAAACGTCTTTTATAAAAAAGAGTGAGTGAGCCAAAGAGAAATCAGTGAGGAAGTGTAACTTGTACTTGAAAGGAGGGATAACTTTAGTACATTGTTTATTTTGTATTCAAGTGACACTAGCTACAGAGACTAAGGGAGATAATTTAAATAGACATATTTGGTTTGTGTGTGGGAGACTTGCTACACAAGTAACTTTCTGGAGTTTTTGCTGAACAGGCTTATAGGCTTTCCAGGGAAATAGAAAGTTAGAGACCCAGACAGAAAACGAGAGAATCATGGAGATGCAAGAAATCTCCCGAGAGGAGGAAAGAGTGGTGGAAGTGGACGAGAGTCAGAGAATGCTGGAGACCTCAGGTAAAGAAAGAGAACATCTTCATCACCAAACTTGAGCTACTGGGGTAAATTTGCACCACCTTCCTCGGAATACATCAGCATATTTTCATTTCTATTACTGTATTAGGTTCAATCCTTTTAAAAAGCGTCTTAGGCTATATGCTATTTTTTTTGTGTTCTGAGAAGATTAATTTGGTCCTAAGCTTCCACATAACCTATCTGTGTGTCTGCATGTCTATCAGTCGAGGAAGCTGAATCTACAATCTATTCCAAACTGAAGAGTCCATCGGAGGACATTTATGCTGAAGCTACTCCTGGCCAGCCCTCTGCCAGATACAGACCAGGTACAAGTGGCTACAACACTGTTATTATATTATTCATCAAATTTAATCAATGAAATATATTTTATAAATACATTTTTACATAAGCAGATGTCACAAAGTGATTTACAGACACACCGCCTAAACCCCAAATATTATTATAATTATAAGATTATTACATTATTATTATTACATATGTCTGAACTAATCCTAAATAAATGGAGGTCTAAAAATGTCCTATTAAAGTAATAAACATTATTTCTACTTTTAATAGACAAGAGAGGAAAAAGAGGAATAGAGAAAGACTGAATGAGTGTATGTGTGTGTGAGAGAGAGAAGAATAGTCAGTGCAACAGTGAAAGTAGTTTTCCCAGTTCCGAATTTTGATTACCGACACATTTCCTTGGTCTAGCCTACTATTAATGTTGTGTGTGGTGTGCAACTTGCAGTTTGCATCTGCATGTCTAGACTTTTGAGGTCATTCATTGCCAACCCTTATATGGCACATGTTAAGGTGAGGTGACGTTGTTATAACAAAAACAGAATGGCAATGTTCCAAAATGTCCATATAACACGATTTCTATATTTCTGACATGGAAACATGAAATAAAGTGGTGAAAATGTCTAGTTTTAGGGGAGAATATTATCTAGCTTGTAACATAACGAAACCCATCTGGAGAGAAAGGACCTGTTTGTCTGTCTCACAATCAAGGCTGAGACATGATAATAGCAGACCTCCAAGCAGAGGCCCAATCTATTGTTGAAAAACACAGCCAGGCTGAATGGACATCTCTCCAAGGACTTGATATCTCTCCACACAGTTATTCAGAACGCTGTCTTTACACACGCAGAGATAGAGAGACAGAAAGTAGCAGCAGCAGCCAAAGGATTTTGTGACAGACTGAGCATTGTATTACAGGAATTAATTATAAATCTAAAAAGGGCAAGTCGCTATAGAGACGGAGAGGGAGTTTTTTTTAAAGCCACAGTGCATTTAGCCTTCATAGTACTTTACAGTCGCAGTCTGTTGGTCAGGAACGACAGTAATGTATATAACATTTTGCCGTATTTTAGGAAGTGGAGGGAATGCCAAATTACCAGATGAGGCAAACACAAAGTTATCGGTTGAAGTGAAGGAACAGCAAGAGAAAGGTAAGCAGGATTTCATTTGTTGCTCGTAGTGATTGCTTATACAATGTCTGATGGTGCCGGCCATATAACAAAGCCAGGGCCGTCCAAGAACGATACCTATAACGAACTATAACATCAAACAATTGAAATCGTTCTAATTCAAGTGAACAGGAGAGTTCACATTACAACTATAACTACAAAATGAGTGGATAACGAGATCTATCTATCGTTTGGGGTCACTTTCAGAGCGATGTTTACCCAGTCCCTAACAACCAATCAAAAAGCTCTTGGTTCTAGCTGGGTGAGGCTGCTCAGAGAGGAGGGCACGGTAAACTTGCCTAAAGAAAAATAATGTACTTTTTTACTTCATACATTTTCCCTGACACTCAAAAGTACTCGTTACATTTTGACAGGAAAATTGTCAAATTCAGGCACTTATCAAGGGAACATCCCTGGTCATCCCTACTGCCTCTGATCTGGCGGACTACCTAAACACAAACGCTTCATTTGTAAATGAATGTCTGAGTCTTGGTGTGCCTCTGGCTATCCGTAAATAAAACAATGGTGCCGTCGGATTTGCATAATATAAGGGATTAGAAATTATTAATACTTTTACTTTTGATACTTAAGTATATTTGAGCAATTCCATTTACTGTTGATACTTAAGTATATTTAAAACCAAATAAAAACTTTTACTCAAGTAGTATTTTACTGGGTGACTTTCACTTTTAGTTTAGTCATTTTCTATTAAGGTATCATTATTTTTACTCAAGTATGATAATTGAGTATTTTTTTCACCATAGCTGATATAGAATGACTTGGGAGAAGGATGATACATGACAAACAGCGCATATCAGTATAAGGCCATATTTTCCGATGGTACAGTACCAGTCAAAAGTTTGGACACACCTACTCATTCAAGGGTTTTTCTTTATTTTTACAATTTTCTACATTGTAGAATAATAGTGAAGACATCAACTATGAAATAACACATGGAATCATGTAGTAACCAAAAAAGGGTTAAAAAAAATCTACATATATTTGAGATACTTCCAAGTAGCCACCCTTTACCTTCATGACAGCTTTGCACACTCTTGGCATTCTCTCAGTCAACTTCATGAAGTAGTCACCTGGAACGCATTTCAATTAACAGGTGTGCCTTGTTAAAAGTGAATTTGTGGAATTTCTTTCCTTCTGAATGCGTTTGAACTAATCAGTTGTGTTGTGACTAGGTAAGGCTGGTATACAGAAGATAGCCCTATTTGGTAAAAGACCAAGTCCATATTATGGCAAGAACAGCTCAAATAAGCAAAGAAAAATTACAGTCCATCATTACTTCAAGAGCTTTGAAAGTTTATTCAAGTGCTGTCGCAAAAACCATCAAGCGCTATGATGAAGTTGGCTCTCATGAGGACCGCCACAGGAAAGGAAGACCCAGAGTTACCTCTGCTGCAGAGAATAAGTTCATTAGAGTGAATTGCACCTCAGATTGCAGCCCAAATAAATGCTTCACAGAGTTCAACAGACACATCACAACATCAACTGTTCAGAGGAGACTGCATGAATCAGGCCTTCATTGTCGAATTGCTGCAAGGAAACCACTATTAAAGGACACCAATTAGAAGAAGAGACTTGCTTGGGCCAAGAAACATGAGCAATGGACATCCTTCGGTCTAATGAGTCCAAATTTGTGGTTCCAACCGCTGTGTCTTTGTGAGACTCAGAGTAGGTGAACTGATGATCTCCGCATGTGTGCTTCCCACTGTGAAGTCTTATGGTATGGGGGTGTATTGCTGGTGACACTGTCTGTGATTTATTTATAATTCAAGGAACACTTAACCAGCATGGCTACCACAGCATTCTGCAGCGATATGCCATCCAATCTGGTTTGCGCTTAGTGGGACTATCATTTATTTTTTCAACAGGACAATGACCCAAAACACACCTCCAGGCTGTAAGGGCTATTTCACCAATGAGAGTGATGGAGTGTTGCATCAGATGACCTGACCTCCACAATCACCCGGCCTCAACCCAATTGAGATGGTTTGGGATTAGTTGGACCGCAGAGTAAAGGAACAGCACCCAACAAGTGCTCAGCATATGTGGGATCTCCTTCAAGACTGTTGGAAAAGCATTCCTCATGAAGCTGGTTGAGAGAATGCCAAGAGTGTGCAAAGCTGTCATCAAGGCAAAGGGTAGCTATTTTTTTGGTTACTTTTTTGGTTACTGCATGATGTGTTATTTAATCGTTTTGATGTCTTCACTATTATTCTACAATGTAGAAAATAGTAAAAAAAATACAGAAAAACCCTTGAATGAATAGGTGTGTCCAAACTTTTGACTGGTACTGTATATGTTAATGCCAATACATCCTGACAAAATACACACTCTGACTTTCCTGCTAATGTGCCTTTCGGAACCTTGTAAACTGTCGAGAAAAGACCCATTACTGATCAAATTGGTTGCCTAATCAGGCCTAGGCTAGATTATTATTATTTCAGAATGAAACAGGCATTCAAAACTCAAGGCTTTTTTAGCAGTTATTGAAATTATATATTCATTTTTATACACAGTGTACAAAACATTAAGGAACACCTGCTCTTTCCAAATCGGGCACTAGAATTACTTTAAAAATATGAATTTTTACATTACTTATTTTATTGATTTCCCACCATTTTATAAGTCAAAGACAGCCATCTAGAGCTTCCTATGATTATGTCAACATCCTTTGTCGAATAAACTTGTATTTGCCTCCCTCTGGTGGTTGGCTGCATCATTACATCCATTTATATCACTTCACTGCAACGTTAGGTCAAAGGGGCCGTCCTTAGAAAAACAGTTATCCGTCTTGACTGCTTCATGGCACAGACATGGCAAAGCAATTTCTGAATTTGTCTTGAGCAGGCGGATCTAAATACATAACTTTCATAGCTCTACAATAAAGATGGCGACCTACACACTTCCTTAAACTTAAAATAAATAAATAAGTAAGTTTGTGAGGAAGTCAAACATTTTATGTCGGAGGCAGATACATTGCATGTGTTCAGAATGACAAAATCGAGCCCTTTACATGGCCCTTCTCCCCTTGTCTATAGGAGGGATGCAAGCTGTTTAAATGGCCCAAATGTTGATTTAGACGTTCACACATTCACCTAATAAAGAAGGTGAAATATTTTGGGTAGATGTTCCTAAAGCAGATTATAACTATATATGGAAATATTATAAAGTATAAAAAGGCTTATTCATTCACAAAAAATAAATAAATCATATTATCATATTTGTATTATACTTGTATTGTGTATTAGATCATATGGGTTGAGAAGTGTTATTTTCTCAAACATAAATAAACAATTCCAGTTGAAAGCCAAAGGTCATGCCTTTCTAGGGAGGGAAACACTACTACATTAATAAAATATTGACCTCTTGCTAGATTGATGACAAAAACACAGCGAAACAGTGAAAAATGTCTGTCAGCTTTTAAGCCTTGAGACAATTGAGACATGGATTGTGCCATTCAGAGGGTGAATGGGCAAGACAAAATATTTAAGTGCCTTTGAACGGGGTATGGTAGTAGGTGCCAGGGGGCCTGGTTTGAGTGTGTCTAGAACTGCAACGCTGCTGGATTTTTTACACTCAACCGTTTCCTGTGTGTGTCAAGAATGGTCCAGCACCCAAAGGACATCCAGCCAACTTGACACAACTGTAGGAAGCGTTGGAGTCAACATGGGCCAGCATCCCAGTGGAACGCTTTCAACACCTAGTAGAGTCCACGTCTCAACAAATTCAGGCTGTTCTAAGGGGAAAAGGGGGGTCCAAATCAATATTAGGAAGGTGCTCCTAATGTTTTGTACACTCAGTGTATAATGTTATTGTTATTGTTATAGTTATCGTCTTTGGTGTGGATGGCCCTTAAGACTATTCTTTCCTTGTCTAGACCTGCAGGTCCTGGGGAACGTTGGTCTGTACCGCGCAGTGTGTTTACTACTGTCTGTCATCTGTCTGGTTCTACTGCTCGTCATCATCATCCTCTGTGTCAAATGTGAGTATCATAGACATTCTATTCTAGAATAGTGATTTAGAAACAGGCAAGACTCATTTGTATTTTGATAGAATATCTAGCATGTTGGTTTAGATAGCCTTCTATGCAAGAAAGAACTAAACAAATGTGTAATAGGATTCCATTCTCTTTTTTTCTTCATTATTCTCTAGTTCCATCCCAGCCTCAGGACTGTCATGGAACTGAAAAAGGGATTGAGGCTAAAGAGGAGAGGTTCCAGTCCACTGAGGTGTGCAGCCTGCAGACATGCCAAGCACAATACTTCCAACAACAGAGCCAGGGTGAGTCCACCACTGTAGTGTGTTAGTCTAATGTAACCATTAAACTATATCACTCTACATTTTGTCAATGTATCGATCTAATGCTTTGAGATGTATTGTACCGCTACAATGTTTTCTCTTTGACTTCATACCATGCTAATAATAATTATTGAACCTACATGTATTAATTGAACTACATGTTGAACTTGAAGAGTCATTTCCTCCTTTCCTCCAGTCCCTGCCTGCCACATGTGTGATGAAGGCTGGCTGCACTTTGAGAGCTCCTGCTACTTCCTCTCCAGAGACAGAATGAACTGGGACGAGAGCAGGGACGAGTGTAAGAAGAGAGGGGCAGATCTGGCCATCATAACAAACAAAACAGTGCAGGTGGTTCTACTACAATTTTTACTCCTCTCTACCTCTTGTTTCTCTTCTTTGTATATCAGTGACCATACAATGATGATAGCAAAGCAACAGTGATTGTGTGACAATCACACATACAATTTGGATTGACTAAGGTTACTAATAGTCCAATAAAACGGTGTAAAAACAAATCATTCTCCCAGACCTTTCTAACGAAGAAGGGAAACCTGATGTACTGGATCGGCCTGAGACAGAGAACCAGGAACTGGGTTTGGGTCAACAACACTGCACTGGGACAGAGGTGAGACAACCGATGATGATGTTTATTGTACTTCAAGACGACAAACAGACTTTGTTTTCCAGAAATTAAAACAATTGAAATGTTTTAGTATGGACAGTACTGAGCTGTTCCCTTTCTTTTCATTGGTAGTTACTGGTCAGGATCCAACAGACAAGGGGATTGTGGGTTACTGACAGGAAAGGAACCTCCTGAGAGAAGCTGGAGTTCCGCATCATGTGACCAGTACAGCTTCTACATCTGCCAGAGGGTGCGCTAAAGAACAGACTTCACCATCTGCCAGAGGGGGCGCTAAAGGACAGACTTCACCATCTGCCAGCAGTCACCAACCCTGGTCCTGGAGAGCTATACGATGCACAGGCTTTTGTTCCAGCCCAGCAGTAAGACACATGATTTAGCTAGTCAATGAATCACCTTGATTAGCTGAATCATTTAAGTGTTGTACACCATGTAGGTCAGCAGGGTTGGTGGCCACTGCCATATTCCAACTAAGAAACCTGTCAATACGGATTCTCTTTAGACTTCCATCTATCATTCACTCCTATTCCATAGCCTTTTATTCCATGATTACACATCTCTATCAACTGCCTTTTAAACCATTATTATACACTGTATGACCTAAGTCTATATTATTTTTCATTAGACAACTAGGTATGACCATTGATGGTAAATATAATCCCATTACAGTTAGTTATGCCTTGTGAAGAACAATCAAGTCGGCCTGCCAGTTTCAGTTAGAATTTGCACTGATGTTAAAGATTAACACTCTATATTGCACTTATTTGCTTGTTTTGCTGAGATGTTTTCTATATGTTTTCTTAATGCCTTTGAATGTGATAATGACCGACATGATTATGTGCATTAACCAATCATTAGGTTTTAAGTATTGATTCACAATCCTGAAAGAAACAAAAGTTGAATATAATTTGTCCCTGTAATAAAGAATCAGTTATTATACTGTCTTGTCAAACCTTTCATAAAAAGTGTTCATGTGCTTTACTTGGAATGATAAAGTAACTTACATGGTCCAAGAAAATTGAAAATGAGTCTAGTCTACATTTCAACCCAGTCATATCCATGTACAAATATTTTGTTTTTGACATGTAATACTGCATATACAGTTGAAGTCGGAAGTTTACATACACCTTAGCCAAATACATTTAAACTCATTTTTTCACAATTCCTGACATTTAATCCTAGTATAACATCCCTGTATTAGGTCAGTTAGGATCACCACTTTATTTTAAGAATGTGAAATGTCAGAATAATAGTAGAGTGAATGATTTATTTCAGCTTTAATTTCTTTCATCACATTCCCAGTGGGTCAGAAGCTAACATACACTCAATTAGTATTTGGTAGCAATGCCTTTAAATTGTTTAACTTGGGTCAAACGTTTGTAGGACTCCTTGCTCGCACACGCTTTTTCAGTTCACAAATTTTCTATGGCATTGAGGTCGGCTTTGTGATGGCCACTGCAATACCTTGACTTTGTTGTCCTTAAGCCATTTTGCCACAACTTTGGAAGTATGCTTGGTGTCATTGTCCATTTGCAAGACCCATTTGCGACCAAGCTTTAATTAACTTCCTGACTGATGTCTTGAGATGTTACTTCAATATATCCACATCATTTTCCTACTTCATGATGCCATCTATTTTGTGAAGTGCACCAGTCCCTCTTGCAGCAAAGCACCCCCACAACATGATGCTGCCACCCGGTGCTTCACGGTTGGGATGGTATTCTTCGGCTTGCAAGCGTCCCCATTTTTCCTCGAAACATAACGATGGTCATTATGGCCAAACAGTATTATTTCTGTTTCATCAGACCAGAGGACATTTCTACAAAAAGTACGATCTTTGTCCCCATGTGCAGTTGCAAACCGTAGTCTGGCTTCTTTATGGCGGTTTTGGAGCAGTGGCTTCTTCCTTGCTGAGCGGCCTTTCAGGTTATGTTGATATAAGACTCGTTTACTGTGGATATAGATACTTTGTACCTGTTTCCTCCAGCATCTTCACCAGGTCCTTTGCTATTGTTCTGGGATTGATTTGCACTTTTCGCACCAAAGTACGTTCATCTCTAGGAGATAGAACGTGTCTCCTTCCTGAGCGGTATGACGGCTGCGTGGTCCCATGGTGTTTATACTTGCGGACTATTGTTTGTACAGATGAACGTGATACCTTCAGGCGTTTGGAAATTGCTCCCAAGGATGAACCAGACTTGTGGAAGTCTACAATTTCTTTCTGAGGTCTTGGCTGATTTCTTTTTATTTTCCCGTGATGTCAAGCAAAGAGGCACTGAGTTTGAAGGTAGGCCTTGAAATACATCCACAGGTCCACCTCCAGTTGACTCAAATTATGTCAATTAGCCTATCAGAAACTTCGAAAGCCATGACATAATTTTCTGGAATTTCCCAAGCTGTTTGAAGGCCCAGTCAACTTAGTGTATGTAAACTTCTGACCCATTGGAAATGTGAAACAGTGAATTATAAGTGAAATAATCTGTCTGTAAACAATTGTTAGAAAAATTACTTGTGTCATGCACAAAGTAGATGTCCTAACCGACTTGCCCAAACTATAGTTTGTTAACAAGAAATGTGTGGAGTGGTTGAAAAACAAGTTTTAATGACTCCAATCTAAGTGTATGTAAACTTCCGACTTCAACTGTATATAGTACCAGTCAAAAGTTTGGACACATCTACTCATTCAAGGGTTTTTCTTTATTTTGACTATTTTCTACATTGTAGAATAGTAGAGAAGACATCAACACTATGAAATAACACGTATGGAATCATGTAGTAACCTAAAAAGTGTTTAACAAATCAAAATATATTTTAGATTCTTCAGAGTAGCCACCCTTTGCCTTGATGACAGCTTTGCACACTATTGGCATTCTCTCAACCAGCTTCACTTGGAATGCTTTTCCAACTGTCTTAAAGGAGTTCCCACATGAGTGCTTCCGGCACCGACAGAGATGGCCGCCTCGCTTCGCATTCCTAGGAAACTATGCAGTATTTTAATTTTTTATGTGTTATTTATTACATTGTTACCCTAGGAAATATTAGGTTTTATTACATACAGTCGGGAGGAACTATAAGATATAAGAGCAACGTCAACTCACCAACATTACAACCAGGAATACGACTTTCCCGAAGCGGATCCTCTGTTCGGTCCACCACCCAGGACAATAGATAGGATCCCAGCCGGCGACCCAAAACAACGGCGCCGCAGAAGGGGCAGACGGATGCGGTCTTCTGGTCAGGCTCCGTAGATGGGCACATCGTGCACCGCTCCCGAGCATACTACTCGCCAATGTCCAGTCTCTTGACAACAAGGTAGATGGAATCCGAGCTGCCTTCCAGAGAGACATCAGAGATTGTATCGTTCTTTGTTTCACGGAAACATGGCTCACTCGGGATACGTCATCAGATTCGGTACAGCCACCCGGCTTCTTCACGCATCGCGCCGACAGAAACAAACATCTCTCTGGTAAGAAGAAGGGCGGGGGGTCTATGCCTTATGATTAACGAGACATGGTGTGATCATAAAATAATACAGGAACTCCTTTTGTTCACCTGACCTAGATTTCCTTACAATCAAATGCTGACCGCATTATCTACCAAGAGAATTCTCTTCGATCATAATCACAGTCGTGTATATCCTGCCCCAATCAGACACATCGACGGCCCTGAAATAACTTAATTTGACTCTATGTAAACTGGAAACCACATATCCTGAGGCTGCATTTATTGTAGCTGGGGATTTTAACAAGGCTAATCTGAAAACAAGGCTCCCTAAATGTTATCAGCATATCGAATGCGCAACCCGGGCAGGCAAAACCCTGGATCATTGTTATTCTAACTTCCGCGAAGCATATAAAGCCCTCCCCCGCCATCCTTTCGGAAAATCTGACCACGACTCCATTTTGATGCTCCCAGCGTATAGACAGAAAATAAAACAGGAAGCGCCCGTGCTCAGGTCTGTTCAACGCTGGTCCGAACAATTGGATTACACGCTTCAAGATTGCTTCGATCACTTGGACTGGGATATGTTCCGCGTAGCGTCGGACAATAACATTGATGAATATGCTGATTCGGTAAGCGAGTTTATTAGCAAGTGCATCGGTGATGTTGTACCCACAGCGTCTTAAAACATTTCTCAACCAGAAACCGTGGATTGATGGCAGCATTCGCGCAAAACTGAAAACGCGAACCACTGGTTTTAATCAGGACAAGGTGACCGGAAACATGACCGAATACAAACTATTGTTTGTAGCTATTCCCTCCGCAAGGCAATCAAACAAGCTAAGCGTCAGTATAGAGACAAAGTAGAGTCACAATTCAACGGCTCAGACACGGGAGGTATGTGGCAGGGTCTACAGTCAATCATGGACTACAAAAGGAAAACCAGCCCCGTCGCGGACCACAATGTCTTGCTCCCAGACAAACTAAAAAACTTCTTTGCTCGCTTTGAGGACAACACAGTGCCACTGACACGGCCCGCTACCAAAACCTGCGGGCTATCCTTCACTGCAGCCAACGTGAGTAAAACATTTAAACGTGTTAACCCTCGCAAGGCTGCCGGCCCAGACGGCGTCCTCAGCCGAGTCCTCAGAGCATGCGCAGACCAGCTGGCTGGTGTGTTTACGGACATATTCAATCAATCCTTATCCCAGTCTGCTGTTCCCACATGCTTCAAGAGGGCCACAATTGTTCCTGTTCCCAAGAAAGCGAAGGTAACTGAGCTAAATGACTATCGTCCCGTAGCATTCACTTCCGTCATCATGAAGTGCTTTGAGAGACTAGTCGAGGACCATATCACCTCCACTCTACCTGACTCCCTAGACCCACTCCAATTTGCTTACCGCCCCAATAGGCCCACAGACGACTCAATCACAATCACACTGCCCTAACCAATCTGGACAAGAGGAATACTTATGTAAGAATGCTGTTCATCGACTACAGCTCAGCATTTAACACCATAGTACCCTCCAAACTCGTCATTAAGCTCGAGACCCTGGGTCTCGACCCCGCCCTGTGCAACTGGGTCCTGGACTTTCTGACAGGTGGTGAGGGTAGGTAACAACATCTCCACCCCGCTGATCCTCAACACTGGGGCCCCACAAGGGTGCGTTCTCAGCCCTCTCCTGTACTCCCTGTTCACCCATGACTGCGTGGCCATGCACACCCCCAACTCAATCATCAAGTTTGCAGACAACACTACAGTGGTAGGCTTGATTACCAACAACGACGAGACAGCCTACAGGGAGGAGGTGAGGGCCCTCGAAGTGTGGTGTCAGGAAAATAACCTCACACTCAATGTCAACAAAACAAAGGAGATGATCGTGGACTTCAGGAAACAGCAGAGGGAGTAGCCCTCTATCCACATTGACGGGACAGTAGTGAAGAAGGTGGAAAGTTTTAAGTTCCTCGGCGTACACATCACGGACAAACTGAAATGGTCCACTCACACAGACAGCGTTGTGAAAGCAACACAACAGCGCCTCTTAAACCTCAGGAGGCTGAAGAAATTCGGCTTGTCACCAAAAACACTCACAAACTTTTACAGATGCACAATCGAGAGCATCCTGTCGGGCTGCATCACCGCCTGGTACGGCAACTGCTCCGCCCACAACCGTAAGGCTCTCCAGAGGGTAGTGAGGTCTGCACAACGCATCCCCCGGGGGCAAATTACCTGCCCTCCAGGACACCTACACCCCCCGATGTCACAGAAAGGCCAAAAAGATCATCAAGGACAACAACCACCCGAGCCACTGCCTGTTCACCCCCCTATCATCCAGAAGGCGAGGTCAGTACAGGTGCATCAAAGCGGGGACCGAGAGACTGAAAAACAGCTTCTATCTCAAGGCCATCAGACTGTTAAACAGCCATCACTAACATTGAGTGGCTGCTGCCAACATACTGACTCATCTCTAGCTACTTTAATAATGAAAAATTGATGTAATAAATGTATCACTAGCCACTTTAAACAATGCCACTTTATATAATGTTTACATACCTTACAATACTCATCTCATATGTATATACTGTACTCTATACCATCTACTGCATCTTGCCTATGCTGTTTGGCCATCGCTTATTCATATATTTTTATGTACATATTCTTATTCATTCCTTTACACTTGTGTGTATAAGGTAGTTGTTGTGAAATTGTTAGGTTATAGTACTTGTTAGATATTACTGCATGGTCGGAACTAGCAGCACAAGCATTTCGCTGCACTCGCTTTAACATCTGCTAACCATGTGTATGTGACAAATACATTTGATTTGATTTGACATATGCTGAGCACTTGTTGGCTGCTTTTCCTTCACTCTGCGGTCCAACTCATCCCAAACCATCTCAATTGCATTAAGGTCGGGTGATTGTGGAGGCCAGGTCATCTGATGCAGCACTCCATCACTCTCCTTCTTGGTCAAATATCCCTCACACAGCCTGGAGGTGTGTTGGGTCATTGTCCAGTTGAAAAACAAATGATAGTCCCACTAAGCGCAAACCAGATGGAATGGCATATCGCTGCAGAATGCTGTGGTAGCCATGCTGGTTAAGTGTTCTTTGAATTCTAAATAAATCACAGACTGTGTCACCAGCAAAGAGCCCCCACACCATCACACCTCCTCCTCCATGCTTCACGGTGGGAACCACACATGCGGAGTTCATCCATTTACCTACTCTGCGTTTCACAAAGACACGGCGGTTGAAACCAATAATCTCAAATTTGGACTCATCAGATCAAGGACAGATTTCTT
Source organism: Salvelinus fontinalis (assembly GCF_029448725.1). NCBI lineage: Eukaryota > Metazoa > Chordata > Actinopteri > Salmoniformes > Salmonidae > Salvelinus > Salvelinus fontinalis. The sequence goes on along the minus strand of NC_074670.1, from coordinate 16,983,861 downwards.
CCGGTCTAATGTCCATTGTTAGTTTTTCTTGGCCAAAGCAAGTCTCTTCTTCTTATTGGTGTCCTTTAGTGGTGATTTCTTGGCAGCAATTCGACCATCGAGGCCTGATTCAGGCAGTCTCCTCTGAACAGTTGATGTTGAGATGTGTCTGTTACTTGAACTCTGTGAAGCATTTATTTGGGCTGCAATTTCTGTGGCTGGTAACTCTAACTAACTTATTCTCTTCAGCAGAGATAACTCTTGGTCTTCCTTTCTTGTGGCGGTCCTCATGAGAGGCAGTTTCATCATAGTGCATGATGGTTTTTGCGATTGCATTTGAAGAAGCTTTCAAAGTTCTTGAAATTTTCCGGATTGACTAACCTTCATGTCTTAAACTAATGATGGATTGTCGTTTCTCTTTGCTCATTTGAGCTGTTCTTGCCATAATATGGACTCTGTCTTTTACCAAATAAGTCTATCTTCTGTTTACCACCCCTATCTTGTCACAACACAACTGATTGTCTCATACACATTAAGAAGGAAAGAAATTCCACAAATACATTTTTAACAAGGCACACCTGTTAATTGAAATGCTTTCCAGGTGACTAACACATGAAGCTGGTTGAGAGAATGCCAAGAGTGTGCAAAGCTGTCATCAAGGCAAAGGGGGAATACTTTGAGTAATTTCAAATAATAATTTCAAACAGATACTTTGATTTGTTTAACACTTTTTTTGTTTACTACGTGATTCCATATGTGTTATTTCATATTTGTGATGTCTTCACTATTATTATACAGTGTAGAAAATAGTAAAAATAAAGAAAAACCCTTGAATGAGTAGGTGTGTCCAAACTTTTGACTGGTACTGTACATGCACCCATTATTTTAGAAGGGGCAAGAAGTACGCGAGGATGCAGGGGGGCGGGGGTCAACCCCCCTCCGGAAGTCGGAGAATGTATCTTTTTTTTTTTTTTTTTTTACATCTGAAACAGCTCTTTCTGTCACACCCTGACTTTAGTTATATTTGCTTTCTTTATTATTTGGATAGGTCAGGGTGTGACAAGGGTGGTTTGTTTAGTTTTGTATTGTCTAGGGTTTTTGTCTTGTCTAGGGTTTTTGGTTATCTATAGGGATTTTGTATTGTCTAGGGATATGTAGGTTTATGGTGGACTGAATGGGTTCCCAATCAGAGACAGCTGTTTATCGTTGTCTCTGATTGGGGAGCCTATTTAGGTTGCCATTTTCCATGTTGGTTTTGTGGGTAGTTGTCCATGTTTAGTTGCCTAGATGCACTACGTTGGCGGCACGTGTCGTCTGGATATTTATTATTTTGTTGGTGACATCGTTAAATAAAGAAGTATGTACGCTCAAAACGCTGTGCCTTGTTCCACTCTTTTAAACGGCTGTGACAGAACTACCCACCACCAAATGACCAAGCAGCGTGGTATCGAGGAGCAGATGGTTCAGGACTCCTGGACTTGGGAGGAGATATTGGACGGACAGGGACCCTGGAGACAGGCTGGGGAATATTGCCGCCAGAAGGAAGAGCTAGAGGCAGCGATATGAGGCAAGGCAGCGCAGCAGGCACGAGAGGCGGAATCTGTCCGGGGGGCACACGGGGAGATTGGCGGAGTCAGGCGATAGACCTGAGCCAACTCCCCGTGCTTACCGGAAACAGCGTGGTACTGGTCAGGCACTGTGTTATGCGGTGAAGCGCACGGTGTCGCCAGTGCGCGCTCATAGCACGGAGCGCTATAGGTCAGCCCCCCGCAAGTGCCATGCGAGAATGGGCATCCAGTCAGGGCGGAATGTGCCAGCTCAGCGTGTTTGGTCTCCAGTGCGCCGTTTCGGCCCAGGGTATCTGTTAGGAATTTTGTTAATAAATAGTTAAAACAAATTCTAGCTTTAGATAAAACTATAACAAATTGAACTCTGCATGCCTGGTGAAAAGAGATTTGTGTTGTGGGTCATAAAATAAGCAGAAAGGGTCGTTAAACTATGGTTGAACTGACCCAACTTAGCCCTAAAGGTGTTTAGATAAACTTTTTAGGTCTTCCATTAACTTGAGTTGTCTGCTAAAGTGGTAATAAATTATAGTGAGCCTTCAGGATAAATGATTATATGGTGTGTCATATGAGTGCCCTGTGAAGTTGGAATGAACTTTTGAACCTGTTTTCTATTTTTCAGGACAATGAGACTTAATTCTGTAACCTATGACGTCATATCTTGTATATAAACCTGTGTTTATGATCAAATGGCAGCGTGCTCCGAGAATAAACCCTATTATCTAATTTTAATAAGACTGTATCCTGTCTATTTTATGTTAATAAGTATCTTACAAATTCTTATAAATAGACAGATTGAATTTAATTAATGAGTACATTAGAGGAATTATTTAATTCCACTAACAGTATCCTGCGCCGGCTCTGCGTACTGTGTCTTGGGGTGCTGCCTGGGTTCAGTTCATCCTATGCCTGCGCTTCGCCCGTGCCGGGCGAAAGTGGGCATTGAGCTTAATGGAGAGGTGCGAGCGTTGAGAACCAGATCTCCAGTGCTCCCCCACAGCCCGGTTCGACCTGTGCCTGCACTCTGGAGGGGCCGTGCTAAAGTGGGCATTCAGCCTGGAGGAGTGGTGCCAAGGCTGCGCACCAGAGCTCCAGTGCTCCCCCACAGCCCGGTTCATCCGGTGCCTCCTCTGCGCACCAGGCCTGTAGGTCTCCCCAGCCTGGTGGGCCCTGTGGCAGCCCCACGCACCACGCTGTCTCTGCGTCTCCTCCCTCCAGAGTCTTCCTCCAGTCCGGACCCTCCAGCAACGCCCTCCGGCCCGGAGCTGCCGGTGTCGCCCTCCGGCCCGGCGCTGCCGGAGTCGCCCTCCTGTCCGGCGCTGCCGGAGTCGCCCTCCTGTCCGGCGCTGCCGGAGTCGCCCTCCTGTCCGGCGCTGCCGGTGTCGCCCTCCTGTCCGGCGCTGCCGGAGTCACCCTCCTGTCCGGCGCTGCCAGAGTCGCCCTCCTGTCCGGGGCCCCCTGCGAGGGGGTGCGGGTCCACGTCCCGCACCAGAGCCGCCACCGCGGTGAAATGCCCACCCAGACCCTCCCATATAGGTTTAGGTTTGCGGCCAGGAGACCGCACCTTTGGGGGGGTACTGTCACGCCCTGACTTTAGTTATATTTGCTTTCTTTATTATTTGGATAGGTCAGGGTGTGAAAAGTGTGGTTTGTTTAGTTTTTGTATTGTCTAGGTTTTTTGTCTTGTCTAGGGTTTTTGGTTATCTATGGGGATTTTGTATTGTCTAGGGGTATGTAGGTTTATGGTGGCCTGAATGGGTTCCCAATCAGAGACAGCTGTTTATCGTTGTCTCTGATTGGGGAGCCTATTTAGGTTGCCATTTTCCATGTTGGTTTTGTGGGTAGTTGTCCATGTTTAGTTGCCTGGATGCACTACGTTGTCGGCACGTGTCGTTTGGATATTTATTGTTTTTGTTGGTGACATCGTTAAATAAAGAAGTATGTACGCTCAAAACGCTGCGCCTTGGTCCACTCCTTTAAACGGCCGTGACACTTTCCTGCAATCTGGAGCCATAATTATTATGCCTCTTTACCTGTTCAATTGTCATTTTAATTAATGATGCACATTGATTCTTTAAGAACTTTTATGCATTAGGAGTTTATCACAACTGCTATACTGGTACACTACATGACCAAAAATATGTGGTCACCTGCTCGTCGAACATCTCATTCCAAAATCAGGGGCATTAATATAGAGTTGGTCCCCCCTTTGCTGCTATAACAGTCTCCACTCTTCTGGGAAGGTTTTCCACTAGCCGGAACATTGCTGCAGGGACTTCCATTCAGCCACAAGAGCTTTAGTGAGGTCGTGCACTGATGTTGGGCAATTAGGCCTGGCTCACAGTCGGCATTCCAATTCATCCCAAAGGTGTTCGATGGGGTTGAGGTCAGGGTTCTGTGCAGGCCAGTCAAGTTCTTCCACACCGATCTCGACAAAACATTTATGTATGAACCTCGCTTTGTGCACGGGACATTGTCATGCTGAAACAGGAAAGGGCCTTCCCCAAATTGTTGCCATAAAGTTGGAAGCACAGAATCATCTAGAATGTCATTGTATGCTGTAACATTAAGATTTCCCTTCGCTGGAACTAAGGGGCCTAGCCCGAACCATGAAAAACAGCCACAGACCATTATTGATCCTCCACCAAACTTTACAGTTGGCACTTTGCATTTGAGCAAGTAGCATTCTCCTGGCATCCGCTAAACCCATATTCGTCAATCGGACTGCCAGATGGTGACGCGTAATTCATCACTCCAGAAAACGCGCTTCCACTTCTCCAGAGTCCAATGGCAGCGAGCTTTACACCAGTCCAGCTGATGTTTGTCATTGTGTATGGTGATCTTAGGCTTGTGTGTGGCTGCTTGGCCATGGAAACCCATTTCAGGATGCTCCCGACAAACAGTTATTGTGATGATGTTGCTTCCAGAAGCCGTTTGGAACTCGGTAGTGAGTGTTGCAAGCGAGGACAGACGATTTTTACACGCTACGTGCTTCAGCACTCAGCGGTCCTGTTCTGTGAGCTTGTGTGGCCTACCACTTCGCAGCTGAGCCATTGTTGCTCGTAGACGTTCCCACTTCACAAAAACACCACTTGCAATTGACTGGGCAGCTCTAGCAGAGCAGACATTTGATGAACTGACTTGTTAGAAAAGATGGCATCCTCTGACAGTTAGACAAGCCATTCTAACTTAATAGATAGCCTGAAATGACAAGGTAGCCAGTTACGAGGTTGTGAGATTGGGAACCCATCTACCTGGCTAGCTAAAACAAACGTTGTAAAATTGCTAGGTGGCTAGTATGACAGAGAAACCTATTGTGACCACGGCACTCAGAATAGGTTCCGGTAGCAAAACGTAATAGAATTCTTAAATTGTTTAGCTGGTCCGCACTCAAAAAAGAGATTCAAGGTTAATTTTGAGTATTTATTTCATTCAAGGGTGGGTAGATAGACAAACATTTGAGCCTTCGTCAGTATCATCAGCATCCCCTCTGAAGGTGCACTTCATTAATGCTTGTTTTATTTATTCATCAAGAAGGAATCAACATAGCTTGATCAAATTAATTTACAAACAGTCCTGCCCATCACTGGCAGCTAAAATCAGATGAAACGCTGTGTGTCACTCGACACTCTCTCCTCCTTCACTCATGATACTGTCTTCACACATATCTTTGCTCAGTGGTTCACCTAGGAAGGAACCACTTACTAGGAAGAATATGGGGGAGGGGGCACTGATTGGGATGCTGTATACACTTTCATCATGGTTTTAAGCTATTTTTATGGAGTATGTAGGAGAGACTATATGTGTGTGCCTGAGTGTGTTTGCATGTGTGTGTCAAAATGTGTGTGTGCCCCGTATGGGTATGACGCCTCTGCATTCATGCTTGCATCACACGTATACTATATAATAACAATATAATGATCTGTTTTGCTGTCTTAAACCTCAGATCTATCTTATTTCCTGGTCATCCTCAGGCTCTTCCTGTTCCACATCTAAACCCAGAGCACTGTGGCGAATCATCTGCCAGCATGCCAGGGACTTCCTGTTTCCATCTATCTCACCCCTGTGTTTGGGTCTGATCAGAGGGCTTCCAGGTCCTTTTGACATGTCAGTGTTCTCCGTCTCCTCCCGCTCCTTGCTCTGGTCCTCATCCTTAGAGAAGGCTTGGATGTAGCGACGCATCTTTTGCACCAGTGGGTCGTTGCGATCTTCAACCCTGCAATGGAGACATTAAGAGTCATTATAATATAAAGCCTGTATATGTATATGTATATATGTATATGTATATGCCTGTTGTATGTGTCGAACTGCTTTGCTTTATCTTGGCCAGGTCGCAATTGTAAATGAGAACGTGTTCTCAATTTGCCTACCTGGTTAAATAAAGGTGAAATAAATAAAATATGAAGGGATGGGGAAACACTGTTAACACCACCACACCTAAGACAGAGAGTACAGTAATAGGCCAGTTAGATGAAGTGTTGTTGTCTTACCGGAGGTACCACCGCTCCCCCAGGCCGTAGAGCAGTCCACACACCCCCAGCCGGGGCCACAGGCAGCGGGGCAACCTCCTCTCCAACATCAGGGTAGTGGCCACCACCTACACACAGTGAGCAGGGACAAAGGACATAAGGATCATTAGAATGGCACTGATTGGGATGCTGTATACACTTTCATCATGGTTGTAAGCTATTTTTATGGAGTATGTAAACATTTGATTTGATGTAGGAGAGACTATGTGTGTGTGCCTGAGTGTGTATCAAAATTTGTGTGTGTGTGTGTGTGGCACACCTGTGTCCTCCAGAGCTCGTCCCTCTCCTGGGCAACTCTCCATTGTGTATCACTCATCATGGCTGTGAGTAGGTTGAGCAGCAGTATGTAGGAGACCACAGAGCAGGTGCAGTGCAGCACATGGACAATAGGGGGCGTTGTGATGGTGTGGTCCACTGGCAGGTCTATCAGACCCACACTTAGCTCAAACTGGGAGAACAGAGTGATGGGGAAGGAGCGGTACGCAGGTAGAGAGTCTGGGTCCTGAGTCATGTACACCATCCACAGGGCTGGGAGGGAGGGAGGATAACCAGCAAATAAAAATAGTAATTATATTTGGTTTAATACATTTGTACTATTAATATGGTTTTTGAGTGTCTCTTTTACAGAATGTACTTACAGGTGGAAAACCCTATGAGCACGATGAAGCTCAGCCACATGAACCTGGTCAGGTCTCCAAATATAATCTAGGAGGAAATGAGACAAAACACCACAACAGTTTAATATGGGAATCAAAACAGAAAAAACATACGTTCTACAGTAACGTCACGCCAATGCTTGTTTGTGTGTGTGTGCGTGCATGCACATGTGTGTGTCTGCTTCCCTTACATACCTTCTGTATCATGATGACGTAAGGCCCCAGCATCTGAAAGCCTCGGGCAAAGAACATGACGTTGCTCCAGCCAAGCACCAGACACACAGCCATGACAACTGTCTCCCCCTGCACCCCACTGACCCTGAACACACACAGCAGCACCACCAGGAACGCATAGGCAATACTGGGGAGGAAACATAGGTTGTTACACAAGTTATAAATGCTACATAGACATGACAAAACGCAACAACATCACTAGGTAGGTAATACATGCTACATAGGCACCAAGGTTGACTTACAGAATGACATGGAAGGGCCCCCCCAGGGCCGTCTGTCCAAAGTAATGCTTGGCCCCCACTCTCAGCATATCTGGGATCTTAGGGATTGGGAATAACACAGATTATATTGACAGCCAATAATGTGATCTAATCTACCGTGTAAATATAAGTGACATGTAAAACTATTGAGTGATGTATGTTTTACCTCCAGTAGCAGCATAACCAGGGCACCCAGGACACTGATCATCTCTCCTGCCAGACGCAAGTGGTCCCCATAGGTCACATAACTCTCCTACAGGGACAGGGACAGAGAACAGGGCACGTGGATCACAAAGGGTTCATATGAACACCTCTGATTGAGGTTTGCACACAGGCTGTCATATGAAGATGCCTTCATGTCTCCCCCACCTTCAGAGTTTTCTGCACGCGGATGGTTTTGTCCATGTCAGATACAGTGTAATTCTCTGGAGCATCCTTTAGAGGGCGATACACACAACACAGTGTGAAGGTCCCAATGTACAGGAGGTACAGCAGCAGCAACAACCTGTACACAACACAATAATAACATTACAACATTAAACATAAACAAATGACAGCATCTCAAACACAACATCAGAACATGATCCACTGTATGTGTTGTTACCTAAAGTAGTGTTTTCCATAGAGGTTCCACTTGAGACTGACCAATTGCCTAACAGGAGTCACTTCCAGTATCCTCCTTGCCTGAAGTAGGAGATCATCATCAGTTTCCCTGTACTGTATATTACAATGTATCATGTTTGTGTACTGTACTGTACCTCTCTCCTCTGGCTGCCCACGATGAGCTCAAGCACAGAGCAGTCGTCGTCAGCGACCAAGGAGTCGATCTCTGTGAGGTCATAGAGGTTAGAGGTCAAGGGTCCCAGGTTCCACTGGTTGATTCGCCTCCGATTGACCAGGTGCTGGAATGCCTGGAAGGGACAGATGTTGTTTTATTTTTATTTTTTACTTTCTATCCCTCTATCCATGCTCACCACAAGGTTGCCCTCTTTGGCAGCCAGTTTGAAGGGCGTTAAGCCATGGTAGTTGGGCACCATGTCCAGTGGCACAGCCTGGTCCAGCTCAACGTCACGTGCCAACAGCAGATCCAACGTCAGGCATGCTATAGTCTTATTGGGCTGCAGGACCAGGATGTGGAGCACTGTGTTACCTAGGGGGGAGAGAGGGAGATATTAAACTGCTGAAAAAGGGAGAATAGAGAGGGGAGGGGCAGAACGAGGAGAAGAAAGAGGAATGTTTCATACCAATGGAGTCCTGGGCCCTGGTGCTGGCTCCTGCGTTGATCACCATGGAGATGATGTCCTGATTCCCCACACAGGCCGCAAATGCCAGAATGTGCTCACCTAAAGTGAAGCCCACGGAATCAAATAACCACATTTCCCAAAATGCATTGCTCTACTCCTTACAGACCACAAACAATCATCTTACCATAGTAGAGCAGCCCTCCTCTTCTCTTCCTGAAGTACAGGCCTGTGACTCTGGGCGTGGCCACATCCGCCCCTCGACCAATCAGACTGCGGACCAGGTTAAAGTTCTGATTCACCACGGCAATGTGGAGAGGTGTCATGCCTGATTGAGAGCGAGTAAGAGAGAGAGAATATATGATTGTGTGATTAAATATCTGTGTGAGTTTTATGATATCATAGTGTATTTGTTCATTGTGTGTGAGAGTTTATGTACCAAGGAAGAGGTCAGAGGTCATGGGCTCATTGATGAGTTCAGGTGCTCCGTCCATCAGAGCTAAAGCAGCTTCCATGTTATCATTCATAACTGCCACATGCAGCGCGGTCTCCCCCAGAGCACCTCTCTCAAAGATGTTAGTGGATGCACTGTCCAGAAGTTTCTTAATGCAACCTGCACTGTTCTCTTTGGCGGCAAAAAAGAGAGGGACGCCATTTGTCCTATGGGAGAGAGAGTGTGTTTGCAAGTTTGAATTCAAATCCTGCATTCATAACATGTCGTAATTATCAGCATATGACTGGGAAAAATCCACTTGAATGCTCCTCCAGCTGGTAATTACTAGTGGGAAACTGTCTATCATCTCTGAGCGCAGACTTCTCCCACATGCTGAGCTCTGATGTCACATTCCACTGAGCACAGACATCAGTTCAACGTCTAATTTTGATTTACATTTGGTTGTGTTGTCAGCTATTGTGAATTCAACAGGAAATCAACAAAAAATGTGGCCTTGTCATTGGATTTAGGTTAAAATGCCCTTATGTTGATGACTTTTTCCAAATCCAATAAGTTTTCCATGTTGATTCAAAATAGATCACATAGATTTCTTGGGTTGAAATGAAGTGGAAACAACGTTGATTTGCCAAGTGGGATACTAAGGAAATTACCTCGATAGCAGTATTTTTGGCAGTTAAGTGCAACAACAAAACATAATAAAAAAAATACAAACGATTAATAACCTCTTTGGGCTAGGGGGCAGTATTTTGACGTTTGGATGACAAGCATGACCAAAGTAAACTGCCTATTACTCAGGCCCAGAAGCTAGGATATGCATATAATTGGTCGATTTGCATAGAAAACACTCTATAGTTTCTAAAACTGTTAAATTAATGTCTGTGAGTATAACAGAACTGATATGGCAGACGAAAACCCGGGGTCAAACCATCCAGAAAAAATACATTTTCAGCCCAAGATTGATTCCTATGGCTGTCATTTTTAAAATGAAGGGAATACCTCCCAGATTGTAGTTCCTAGGGCTTCCACTAGATGTCAACAGTCTTTAGAAAGAATTTCAGGCTTGTTTTTGGAAAAATTTGCTAGAATTTGTAGTTTTTCTAAGTTGCTCCCATTTTGGCTGTAGTGTTTGTTACGTGTTCTGGTGAATGCGTATACTTTGTTGTTTATCTCCGGTAATAACAATAACGATTCTCCGTCTTAAATTTGATCGTTTATTTATGTATTAGGGTACCCGAGGTTTGATTATAAATATTGTTTGACTTGTTTGGAGAAGTTTATTGGTAACGTTTGGGATTCATTGTGTATGCATTTTGAAGGAGGGAAACCGGTGGATTATTGAATGAAGCGCGGCAGCTAAACTGAGTTTTTGAGGGTATAAAGACGGACTTTATCGAACAAAATGACCATCTGTGATGTAGCTGGGACCTTTTGGAGTGCCAACAGAAGATCTTCAAAGGTAAGTGATTTATTTTATCGCTATTTCTGACTTTTGTGGCGCATGTGCCTGGTTGGAAAATGTTTTTAATGCTTTTGTGTGCTGGGCGCTGTCCTCAGATAATCGCATGGCGTGCTTTCGTCGTAAAGCCTTTTTGAAATCTGACACAGCGGCTGGATTAACAAGTTAAGCTTTTAACTGATGTATGACACTTGTATTTTCATGAATGTTAAATATTACTTTTTCTGTAATTTGAATATCGCGCTCTGCAATTTCACCGGAAGTTGTCGAGATGGGACGCTAGCATCCCTCTGATCTGCAAGAATTAATATGGTTTTGGATCACTACAATTTGTTTATGAGCATGATGGCTGTACTTTTAGTTTATGGTTGACGCAGCTTGTTTGCCATTACAGGCTGACTACACCGCTCGCATTGCGTGTGCGAGTGTTGCAAAATAAATTTAGAAATCTATATTATTCAATTATTGCACCCACACACTGCTTGCGCGCACCATCGAGCGTCTGCATTGCCATGGGCTAAAATAGAAGTCAGTTCTATTTGTGACGCAGTTCGCGCTGCAAGTCCTGCCTCTCCCATCACCTCATTGGTTTATAGAAGCAGGTACCCACATGCCATCTCCTCATTGGGTATACCCACGTAGGTGACTGAAAGACGAAATAGGTTGGTGACGGTAACATAATTTATGAAAGTTGCCAATCGCAATACAGTCGTGGCCAAAAGTTTTGAGAATGACACAAATATTAATTTTCACAAAGTCTGCTGCCTCAGTTTGTATGATGGCAATTTGCATATACTCCATAATGTTATGAAGATGTCAGGACCCGGTGTGAGAAAGTCACTAATAAATCGGCAGAACCCAGAAGATGAGGCAGACACAGCAGTACTAGAGACGGTGGTTTAATCAAAGGAAAGATCTTCCGGCAAAAATATAAATCCACAACGTCCAAAACAAAAGCCAAGAGACAAAAATAGATATCTTCAAAAATACAAAGAAAATCCACAAAGTGGTAAGAACAGCAAGGGAAAAAAACAAACCTCAAAAGACTAATCCAAAATAAACAAGAACAATACCAGAGAATCTCTGGAAACTCCAACAAGAGAAAAAGTTAACAGCAGGGCTGGGTGCTAACGTACAAACACTGAGCAAAGAACTGAGGAACACACAGGGTTTAAATACCAAACAAGGGAACGACCTACAGGTGCAAACAATAATAAGAGCAAGAAAAAAACAAAAGGTTCAAAAAAGGTGCAATGGGGACATCTAGTGACCAAAACCTGAACAGTCCTGGCCAAAACCTGACAGAAGAGTGATCAGATGAATTTCAAATAATTTCAAAGTCCCTCTTTGCCATGCAAATGAACTGAATCCCCCAAAAACATTTCCACTGCATTTCAGCCTTGCCACAAAAGGACCAGCTGACATCATGTCAGTGATTCTGTCGTTAACACAGGTGTGAGTGTTGACGAGGACAAGGCTGGAGATCACGCTGTCATGCTGATTGAGTTCAAATAACAGACTGGAAGCTTCAAAAGGAGGGTGGTGCTTGGAATCATTGTTCTTCCTCTGTCAATCATGGTTACCTGCAAGGAAACATGTGCCGCCATCATTGTTTTGCACAAAAAGGGCTTCACAGGCAAGAATATTGCTGCCAGTAAGATTGCACCTAAATCAACCATTTATCGGATCATCAAGAACTTCAAGGAGAGCAGTTCAATTGTTGTGAAGAAGGCTTCAGGGCGCCCAAGAAAGTCCAGCAAGCGCCAGGACCGTCTCCTAAAGTTGATTCAGCTGCGGGATCGGGGCACCACCAGTACAGCGCTTGCTCAGGAATGGCCGCAGGCAGGTGTGAGTGCATCTGCACGCACAGTGAGGCAAAGACTTTTGGAGGATGGCCTGGTGTCAAGAAGGGCAGCAAAGAAGCCACTTCTCTCCAGGAAAAAAAAATCAGGGACAGACTCATATTCTGCAAAGGGTACAGGGATTGAACTGCTGAGGACTGGGGTAAAGTCATTTTCTCTGATGAATCCCCTTTCCGATTGTTTGGGGTATCCGGAAAAAAGCTTGTCCGGAGAAGACAAGGTGAGCATTACCATCAGTCCTGTGTCATGCCAACAGTAAAGCATCCTGAGACCATTCTTGTGTGGGGTTGCTTCTCAGTCAAGGGAGTGGGCTCACTCACAATTTTCCCTAAGAACTCAGCCATGAATAAAGAATGATACCAACACATCCTCCGAGAGCAACTTCTCCCAACCATCCAGGAACAGTTTGGTGACGAACAATGCCTTTTCCAGCCTGATGGAGCACCTTGCCACAAGACAAAAGTGATAACTAAGTGCTCGGGGAACAAAACATTGATATTTTGGGTCCATGGCCAGGAAACTCCCCAGACCTTAATCCCATTGAGAACTTGTGGTCAATCCTCAAGAGGCGGGTGGACAAACAAAAACCCACAAATTCTGACAAACTCCAAGCTTCGATTATGGAAGAATGGGCTGCCATCAGTCAGGATGTGGCCCAGAAGTTAATTGACAGCATGCCGGAGCGGATTGCAAAGGTCTTGAAAAAGAAGGGTCAAAACGGCAAATATTGACTCTTTGCATCAACTTCATGTAATTATCAATAAAAGCCTTTGACACTTATGAAATGCTTGTAAATGCTTGTACTTCAGTATTCCATAGTAACATCTGACAAAAATACCTAAAGATACTGAAGAAGCAAACTTTGTGACAATTAATATTTGTGTCATTCTCAAAACTTTTGGCCACGACTTTATAAAGTCAAGAGAAGAAAAGGCCTGGAAGGAGAGATGACTAGAAACTATTCGGTTGACCGTTTTATGTGTGGATTAATTGGTGGAGTAGATTGCATTTCAGATAAAATAACAACTCAATGTTTATATTCCTGGACAAATTAGCTAGCAACAGCAAGCTAGCTAAATAGGACAAATTAGCTAGAAAGTGCAGGCTAGCTAGCTAAATTGCCATAAATGTTTAATGCTATTCGACCTGTCCCCAAATTAATATAATTGGTTCAGAGTTTGTTTTGAAATTTGAACCTGCGTGTCGTGATTGCGTTTGGTGTGGGGGGACAAAATACATTTATGCGCGATGGCGCACGCGCGCAGCCGGTTTGGGTTTAGCCAATCAGCGTTCAAAGCATGTGAACACACAACTCGTTGCTTCCAGGTTACAATTAGTATTTTCAGAGTTTCCCACTTGTAATAATATAATATCAACCAATACCTGACAGTCGCTGTTATTTTTTACCAATAGGAAACTCACCTTTTGTTCTGCAGCAAAAAAGTTTCATCCAGCATCTCTTTCCACCCCTTCCTGTTCTGGAGGCGGAACCTAAGCTGGCTCCACCAATGGTTGAGCTCACCTGGAGCAGATCTTGCCAAGGGCGGGGCCATCCTCTCATATGGTTAGTCAATTTGAAATGGCTGGAAGGAGAGAGAGGTGCATGTGTGTGAGAGAAATTGAGTGTCAGAAACAGAGATGTTCTACCATCAGATTTAACTCAGAAAGAAATACATCCTTCTCCTTATGTACTAGGGACTCAAATCAAATCTAGAATGTGTGATCTGTCAGCAAACTAACTGACAGATCATTCAGGTCTGCACCATTCCACAGACCAGAACCTGAATCAGAGGTCCATATTCCCCATTAATCCAGGCAAAGGAAGATGTCCACAATAACGTAGTTTTTCTCTATTCTGTCCTATTCTAAACAGTTCTGTAAAATGTAAAAGGTTAACACTTATTGTTCCACAAAAAGAGTGCCTTTTGCATCCCTTCGATATTTCAAGTAGAAATTGTGCACCAATATTGCATTTTAAGACCCTGATATATTAAATGAAGTGCCCTTGACATTTAAAAAATATTTGTTACATTTTATTGGTTTTAGCAGACGCTCTTATCCAGAGCGAATTAAAGTAGTCAGTGCGTACATTTTGTACTGAATTCCCCCCGTGGGAATCAAACCCACAGCAACCCTGACGTTGCAAGCGCCATGTCCTACCAACTGAGCAACACACGAAATTAACTGATACACTTCGAGAAAACAACCGCTCACATATCCAAGATTGTGTCCCAAATGTCACCCCATAGCCTATGTAATACACGACTCCTGATCAGAGCCCTATGGCCCTGATCTAAAGTGGTGCTCTTTAACAGGGAATAGGGTGCCATCTGGGACACAGCCTTAGAAAGACCATTCTCTCCTTCTCTTATCACTTTAATTCATACCATATGGAGAATTCAATATATCAGATTTTTTTGATGAATAAAGACTTGCTAAAGTGCCCAAATTCAGTATTTTGACATGTCCCTCTGTGCACCCTATGTGACTTCTAGGAAGATTGCTACCCACTTAACCCAAACATTTCTCTTAAGTTTTCGCCAAAGTCATTTTTGAAAATGATTGTCCCTCATTTTAAGGTCAACCCTGTTGTGTGAACTGAACTCTCAATTCAAAATGGGTAAACTGTTCCTTTTAAAATATTTTTTTCTAAAGAAGCATTTAACATCTAATAGTCAAATCATAGTGTAAAAGCAGGTGAGCTGGTTCTACTCTTTTTGGCCATTTTATGTTGTTTTGTGGTGGAATACTAAGCGGGTCAAGCTCAACACACCAACACTATTACCCATAGATAGACAGGCTAGAATTTTTTTAACAATTACACTTTTATTGTGAAGCTTGTATTCAATTGCCACTCCCTGTTGCAAACAACAAGCTTCAATTCTGCCTGTTACAAGGGGATTCATGGCTGATTTAAGATGAAATCGTCAACCCTGTTACTTTATTTGGCACTTTTTATAGTATTTTTTATTTTATCACTTGAAATGGCAAAAAAAACTATTATGACAGAATGTTAACATTTTGCAAAATCACTTTTTTTAAATCAAGTTATACTTCTCAAAAGGCACTGAATTGGTGGAGTGACCCACTTACCTTTTACAGAAGAAAACGGTTAGTCCTTTACTCCTAATTGACAGTCAGGTACTATGGGATTCACAGGTGGTGATCTTTATATATGGAGAGGAGGTCAAGAGGAGGGGAGGAGGTCAAGAGTAGGATAGATGTCAGAGAGAGGAGGGAGGAGAGAGGGAGGGGCCAAATGGTGGAAAGGAGTAGTAGTCATAACTTGAGCATTATCTTTAGGGAAGATCCATACTTGTATTGGAATCATTTACTGCAGTATACCAAGGCTGCTTGACATTTTGCTAAAACGTTTTGAACGCTAAAGACTGCTCTGGCCTTGCGCTTGACCGTCACACTCAGTTTACCTGGCAGATGTCCTGAGTCTGGTCCATGGTCCATAGATCTCCCCCATGGCTGATTTTCAGCCCCTGCATCACCCCCATGTAAAAAATGTCAACATCATGACAGTCAACACTTTTTGGTCTTTATTCTCAGTGAACCGTTCAGATAACCGGTTCGAAAGTCATCTACCTTTCAAATGTCTCAATACTGGTGTGTAATCAAAAACCTCATATTGAGTTGAGCTTGTCTACCTGGACATATATTTGCTGTTTCAGCTGTATGATCGTATAGACACCTTACCTGTCAGGTCTATGGAAACTACTTTTGACTGGCTGTGATCTAGTTCAATCTACACTGAAAAACATACAGGTTCTTAAATGGTTCTTCTTTAGCTCTTAAGGTTCCTTGGAGAACTCTTGCCCTATAAAGAACCTTTGAGTTAAGTGTGCGGTTCTTGACATGGCATCTACAGTTCTTCAGAATTCTAAAAGGTTCTTGAAATGTATGGAAACCTGCAGATGTGTCAGGTTTCCATACATTAAAAAAAAAAACGTTTTTTTCAAAATGTATGTTTTTTATGTACATTGATTGATTAATTCATCTTATGCTACTCAAATATAAATAACATACATTTTTTCTAAACTATTCCAATCTGTTACTTGGACTTATTGCACCCGTTACTGAAAGGGTTGTTTCAGTTTAGATGTTTAAGGCAGTCTCATATCTTAGTCTTCCCAACCCTAGCACTGGCAGTCATTCTGAATGCAGGCTGTGGGTGACTAAAATATTCCAATTGTTGTATATCACCACTCTGGCTGGATTTCAATAGGAATTACACATCACTTTGCAAGTCAGCATAAAGTGAATTTCAGGCCACTGTATTAAGGTAAAACTAGGCCCTCAAAATAAGGCCTTTTGAAATAGGTAATGTATTTTCTTCAACAATGACAACATATTCACTTAGAATCTCACTTGGTGAAGGCCACAGAACTGAAAATGATTTAATGCAACAACCACGTCTCGGTCACTAGCAAACATAGTCATGGGTGGTACTGGTTAGTAGTGATGTTACGTTTAAAACTGGAGCTCTGAGGCATGCATCAAAATCGCTAAGCAGCTACCTTCAAAGCGGTGTGCCGATGCTTGTATCACTTTATCAGAAGTACTTCATCAAAGACACCCGAAGCTTTGTTTGGTCACGTGTTTTTTCAAACCTCGCAAAATGCGAGATCCCACTGATTTCTCGGTGGTTTGGGCTCTTTCGTTGATTCCGAGCTGCTTTCAAACACTGACTTCTTCTGGACACCGTACTTGCACCTGATCGGTAGCTTAGCACGTAGAGTAGGGAACTATGGAACATTCATAGATGTGAGGGTATGAGGTTGAATCTTGTTGTAGGCACACTACTTAGAAAACAGTTTTATTTGAAACCACACTTTCTGTGCTGTTGTTCAAATAATTTGTTTTGTTTAATATAGTTTAAGCTTCTGTCTTAACCTCACTAGGGTATGTGGGATGCTAGCGTCCCACCTCGTCAACAGCCAGTGAAACTGCAGGACGCCAAATTCAAAACAGCAGAAATCCCATAATTAAAATTCCTCAAACATACAAGTATTTTACACCATTTAAAAGATACACTTGTTGTAAATCCAGCAACAGTGTCCGATTTCAAAAAGGCTTTATGACGCACACCAAAAGATTATGTTAGGTCAGAGCCAAGTCACAGAAAAACACAGCCATTTTTCCAGCCAAAGAGAGGAGTCACAAAAAGCAGAAATAGAGATTAAATGAATCACTAACCTTTGATGATCTTCATCAGATGACACTCATAGGACTTCATTTTACACAATACATGTATGTTTTGTTCGATAAAGTTCATATTTATATCCAAAAATCTGAGTTTACATTGGCGCGTTATGTTCAGTAGTTCCAAAACATCCAGTGATTTTGCAGAGAGCCACATCAATTTACAGAAATACTCATAATAAACATTGCTAAAAGATACAACTGTTATGCATGGAATTTTAGATCCACTTCTCCTTAATGCAACCGCTGTGTCAGAGTTCCCAAAAACTTTACGGAAAAAGCACACCATGCAATAATCTGAGTACAGCGCTCAGAGACCAAAACAACCCAAACAGATATCCGCCATGTTGTGTAGTCAACAGAAGTCAGAAATAGCATTATAAATATTCACTTACCTTTGATGATCTTCATTAGAATGCACTCCCAGGAATCCCAGTTCCACAATAAATGTTTGTTTCGTTCGATAATGTCCATCATTTATGTCCAAATAGCTCCTTTTTGTTTGCGGGTTTAGTCCAGTAATCAAAATTCATGAGGCGCGATCACTAGGTGCAGACAAAAAGTCAAAAAGTTCCGTTACAGTCTGTAGAAAAATGTGAAACGATGTATAGAATCAATCTTTAGGATGTTTTTAACATAAATCTTCAATAATGTTCCAACCGGAGAATTCCTTTGTCTTTAGAATTGCAATGGAACGCAAGCTAACTATCACGTGAACGCGCGTGGTCAGCTCATGCCTCTCTGGCAGACCTCTGACTCAATCCCCTCTCATTTGCCCCCACTTCACAGTAGAAGCCTCAAACAAGGTTCTAAAGATTGTTGACATCTAGTGGAAGCCCCGGGAAGTGCAATATGACCCCATAGACACTGTGTATTCCATAGGCAATGAGTTGAAAAACTACAAAACTCAGATTTCCCACTTCCTGGTTGGATTTTTTCTCAGGTTTTTGCCTGCCATATGAGTTCTGTTATACTCACAGACATCATTCACACAGTTTTAGAAACTTCAGAGTTTTTTCTATCCAAATCCACTAATTACATGCATATTCTAGCTTTTATGGCTTAGTAGCAGGCAGTTTAATTTGGGCACACTTTTCATCCAAAATTCCCAATGCTGCCCCCTACCCTAGTGAAGTTAAGCATCCTAAATAAAGCAGATTCAGTTTTTGAAAACAGGGAAGCATGATGTAAGATGCGGACCTGGTATTCCAACTGATTATAGGCTACTAACGGCAAGGACTTACCGCTAGGGTGGCTACTTTGAAGAATCTCAAATTTAAAATATATTTTGATATGTTTAACAGTATATTGGTTCCATGGTTCCATATGTGTTATTTCATCGTTTTGATGTCAAGTGTTTCTACAATGTAGAAAATAGTAAAAATAAAGAAAAACACGAATGAGTAGGTGTATCCAAACTTTTGACTGGTACTGTAAATAATGGCGACATTTTGTGATGTTTTTGGTCGTTTTGGACTTTGGTGAGGTTTTTTTCAGCTGTTCGGGCACACCAAAAAATGTCTGAAGGCAAGCTGAAGTCCGGAGCCGAAGTTTACGCCCTTTCATTGGTGATTGGTCAACAGTAGGGATTCTTCAATAAAGTCTTTGTTGTCGTTCAACATGAACCTTTAGCTCCCACTTCCCTATTGTGTGATAGTTATTTGTAATGGCTGTCAATGGTTTTAAATTTGTTCTTAAATGACTAACCTAGTTAAATAAAGGTTAAATAAAAAATAAACAAATAAAATAAAACATGCCTACATGCCCCCCAAAATATATTTTATATTCTAAAATACTTTGAATGATAAAGAAACATTTTAATAGTAAAAAGTTGTTTAGTGTAGGTGGGTAAAAAAATAAATACAAAACCCCCCCGATCAGCCAAACATTAACCACCACAAATTAACCATAGGGAACCAGGAATATGACAGAATCGAGAAAACATAAATATACTGTAGAGTGAAACAACCTTATCTGAGGGCTGAGAGCATTTGATGTAAAATAGGAATTAGAACAAGTAGTGAATAATCGACAATACACCGTTACAATCAGTGGTGTTAAGTAAAAATACTTTAAAGTACTACTTAAGTCATTCTTGGGGGTGTCTGTACTTTACTTAACTATTTATATTTTTGACAACTTTTACTTTTACTTAACCACATTCCTAAAGAAAATAATGTAATTTTTACTCCATACATTTTCCCTGACATCCAAAAGTACTCGTTACATTTTGAATGCTTAGCAGGACAGAAAAATTGTCCAATTCTCTCACTTATCAAGAGAACATCCCTGCCTCTGATCTGGCGGACTCACTAAAAACACATGCTTTTAAAAAAAAATGATGCCGTCTGGTTTGCATATAAGGAATTTGAAATGATTTATACTTTAACTTTTGATACTTAAGTATATTTAAAACAAAATACTTGTAGACTTTTTCTCAAGTACTATTTTACTAGGTGACTTTCACTTTTACTTGAGTAATTTTCTATAAAGGTATTTTGACTTTTACTCAAGTTTGACGATTGATTACTTTTTCCACTACTGGTTACAATGCAGAAGAGTCACGCTGATTGAATAGAATGGGACAAAGACAGCAAGAGTTGCATGGCTTGAGTTATTGCAGTGGCTATTTTAGCATGTAAATCTTGGTGGGATAAAACAAATGTAAAGTGAGATGCATGCCAGAAAAGCCACTACACAACACAACACTAAACAATACATTAATTGCACTATAACGGTGACAAACGGTGCCCACAAAAGCTGTCCCAACATCTTACCACTGTTACACCTGGCTATCAGCGGAGCCTTGTCTGGCAGCGAAACAGTTCATTCAGCCTCATTTACTGCCTTTTTAAAAAACATAGCTGATACGGCTGACTGGCTTAAACAAATGTGGTTTCTAATGACAATTGAGATGTACAAACTATGGCATAAGAGGACAACAAGCGGATAAGAGGCAATCTGTAATTTCTATTAAGAGATTAATGAGTGGGCTAAGACGGACGTAGTCAGTATAACTATTTGTTTAGCACTTTTGAAACGTACAGCGACAGAATTCAGAACATGGGCCGTTCTTATAGTGTTCTCCCTGTACACCAAGTCAGAACCGTAGGATAAATATATGGGGCATATAAGCAGAAAATGAAAGCTCTTTCAAATTCGATGAATACATTTCTATAAAACAGGTTATAGGCTACATGTGCACCACCAAGTCAGAACAGCAGGCGAAATTAAGAGAGGTAAATCGACCAAATTGTTAGGGTGAGGAACATGAGCTACTAACAGCTCCTTACACAACATACATTTAGTATTACTTTCAATAGCTACAGTATACATATCTCCCTGGCATATTACATCATTTATGCAGCAGCGTACAATATATTTTTGGATTCACCTTGGTGTGCTGTGCTCACTTCAACAGGAAGGTGGCGCGGCGGTCCTTCGTGGGCAAATTTGTCATCAAAGTCTGCCATTCTCTGGATTTATGGTGCTTTCAAAACAACTGTGAACTTGGAAAAAAAACAAGGTTGAATTATGATGACGTCATTGATCTTCAGGTCATAGCTCTAGAAAGAGGCCGGATTTACAATTCCGAGTTGGATGACTGTTCAAAACGTATTTTTTGAACAGATGTTGAATGTTTGAACCGATGTTGAATGTTTATAATTTTAAACTTGGAAAAGAGCCCTTTAAGCCCAGATTTGGGACCATGCAGCCACTGTCACTGATTCCTTCCAAACCAATCATTGTTGAATTTGAGATTTCCAACTTGTTGTGTAATGTTTATGTCCAATGGCCGATGAGCACCGATACGTTTTATCTATAATTTCTCTTCATTATTTCTCTTCCTATAACAAGGATTAAAAAGGATTTGCCAGTAGATTGTCAAATTGATTCATGATGATGACTGCTAGCTAAGATTGTGAAAGTATGATGTTGACATGATCAGTCCAATCAAAGCTACTGTACATATAACGTGATTTGATGTCATTTTATCTGTAGCCAATTACCTTGAGCCTTCTTGGATGGGCACTTCTAATGTAACTCAATGGCAGCACCCAAGAGGCTAGAATTTTCTAAGTCTACCCTTAGACGTAGTGTTCCCATGAGTGACAGAACACTGAGCCAATCACGGTGCAACGCTCCGTATATTCTGCAGGCTTGCCCCACCACCACAGAAAGCACTGAGCTAGGCTGGAACACCTGCATTTTGGAGCTGCCTTACTCAAGAAAACAAAAAAGAGACAATGTTTGTATGCAGCTTTATTAATTATTATCATTTTTTACATTATTTGCAAACTAACTCTGTGTTGTTGTCTGTGTCACACTGCTTTGCTTTATCTTGGCCAGGTCGCAGTTGTAAATGAAAGCTTGTTCTCAACTGGCCTACCTGGTTAAATAAAGGTAAAAATAAAATATTTGACACGTATTAATGCCAAAATAACATGCACCCACAAGCCCCCAAAAAGAAAACATTTATTTGTATTTATTTTTTGCTAAAAATGTGGGGCTCAAAACATGAATGATGGGTGTTTTGAGCTGTACCGAGGACTCGTGAGCTGCATCCATCCATATAACAGCTATAATATTCTTCTGCATTTGAATATTTATGCAAACCTGGAGATTACACCAAGTAGGTGTAGATATTGCCATAGCATTGGCTACTTTGGGCCGTTTGGTAGGGTTGTCTCCCCAGCTAGTGTGCAGCAAGTTGAAAGGACATAGGCGGGCCAACAATAATCAATTTAAAATATCTAAGACTAGCGAATTATATCGAGATTACCTTCTCTCGCTAGCCAGACAGCTAACGTCAGCTAACCAGCGAAAAAGCTATGGGTGAACAAACAGTTATCTAAGTATAATACGACAGCATAATCAAAATGACACTGAATCAAGGTTGAGATGAGCAGTTTCTTAACTTTGATGTTAAAATATCTAGTGTTATGATATAACCATTTCAATTTGTCATTGTTGCTAGGTATCTGGCCATCCAGAATCACCACAAAACACGGACTTCTGCCCCATTGAAGCATGCACATCGTTTTCGTGACATTGTCTGCTAACCCATCTATGACAGAGTATGTTTTTCCTTTTAACAAAAAGATGGTACATTTGGTTTCTTACCAACCAAACCTCTTATACAGTAAAGCACATATTCTAAACTGAATGTCATACAGTATTTTTATGTCCACATATTTGATGTCCATCTATTATACATAACAACCCAGACACCCAAAACACTTTCTAAATGCCATGGTTTGGTGTGTGTATTCAGGTGTTTGTGTACCATGTATAGGTCATGAGTAACATGTTGGTTACCCACAGCGTGTTAAAGGGTTTCAATGCAGGTTTATATCAGACAGACCTGGGTAATAGTTCTGACTGAGCCAGTCATCTTGTGTTGTCTTGATAATAGCTATTTACAGCGCCTTGCAGTGAGACACCGGGGTGCTGCCATATAGACCAGTGGTTCCAATTGTCATAATGCCTTTATTTAGGCACAATAACAAGGTTCCATTGCAGTGTGTGTGTGTGTGTGTGTGTGTGTGTGTGTGTGTGTGTGTGTGTGTGTGTGTGTGTGTGTGTGTGTGTGTGTGTGTGTGTGTGTGTGTGTGTGTGTGTGTGTGTGTGTGTGTGTGTGTGTGTGTGTGTGTGTGTGTGTGTGTGTGTGTGTGGTTTCGGACTGGCTCAGTAGGGGAGACCAGGGGTTGGTTGTCTCACGGGTTGGTTGTCACAACTGGCCAATTCGTGTTAGCATGACAAAACATTGAGGTGAGGGGAATATATGTGTTTTTCATAGATGAAAGTAAAAAAATAATACATATTGTTATTTTCTTTGTAAATGCTTGAATTATGGGAGTACCCATAAATAATTATGTTTGTTGAACAGAGAAAAGGGAGAGCTATGTTTCAAACCAATTCCTAGGTCAAGCCATGTGGTAAGTAATATCTTAACTAGCATTAGTATTGCCTCTCTCTGACACACATATTTTCCCTGTCACACACACACACGCACATACATGCATACACACACATGCACGCATACATACACAAATTTACAAAAAATGTCATATGTTATTGTCATTCTTCATAAAATGCTGTATTTTGTTCGATCAAAGAAAGGCTTAGCTATTTCTAAGACTGTTTGTTATTTTTCTTCATTTCCTGATACAAAAGGAATAAGTTACTTGCGAACATTGTGGCAACCAACCCCACGATTGGGCTGGTTGACACAAGTGGACAGTGTGTTTGATGATTTATAACTCCAAGTTGGAGTTAAAAAGGGTAAAAACGGCCCTCATTTTAACACAAGATCTTAGTCTTTATCCTAATATTGAAAAGAGTCTTGTAAGATATACTGGTGCTGAGAAATATACATGAGATTAATAAGTGCGACAACCAACTCCGGTCTCCCCTACACATGAAAACCTTGGAACTATTTTGCAGAACAAGAACAAGGGGTTGAGACTGAGAGGAGTTTTTCTTTTTTACTTTAAGTCTCTAGTTTTGTCATTTATATACAGATATTGGATCTTAATTTGATGATCAGGTGAAATGGACATGTGTTGGTGGTTGTGTAAGAGGCCCTCAGGTCAGATCCTATCTGATGCCACCATGAGATCTGGGAGACAGGTGTATTGGCCTCTCTCTAATGCTGAAGTCAACAGATCTCCAACAGATTCAGGTGAAATGTGCTGATCTGTCTATTCCTATCAGACATGGGGGAACATGAAGTTCATTCTGTTTGATGGAAAGGTTATAATGTGGACACTTTTCTGTTTTATTTCAAATAGGTTTACGGTTAGGGTTAAAGTTAAGATTTCAACTGTAAGTGCAATGTACTAACTTACCTTAACCCTAACCCTAGATTGGTAATATATTGCACTTAAAGGGCTTCATTGCCAACATCCCAAAGTATTTCTTTATCTACTTCCCCAGAGTCAGATGAGCTCATGGATACCATTTTTGTCTTTGCATCCAGTATGAAGGAAGTTAGAGCGAGCTTCGCGAGCCCGATGCTAACTAGTGTTAGCGCTACAAGCATGATAGCTGTTACCACAGACTTCCAGTCATATCGCTGACGCTAATTAGCAGTTGTGCTTATGCTAGTTAGTCTGACTCTGGGGAAGTAGATAAAGGACTTTGTTGCCAAAATCCTGAAGTATCCTTTTAAGGTCAGGCACCACAGGCTAAAATGACATTTTTGCATCTACTTATCAATTATGAGATATTGGTGTATTTTGGTTAAATGAGTATAAAAAAGGTAAAAAAAGGTAAGAAAGTTAATTAAAATGTATATTTGCTTTAGTTTATCATGCTACCATCATCAACATTTCATGAATTGTAATCCCTTTAAAATGGACAAACAGTACCAGTGAAAAGTTTGGACACCTATTTATTCAAGGGTTCTTCTTTATTTTTTAAAACTATTTTCTACATAATAGTGAAGACATCAAAACTATGAAATAACACATGTGGAATTATGTATTAACCAAAAAAGTGTTAAACAAATCAAAATATATTTTAGATTCTTTAAAGTAGCCACCCTTTGCTTTGATGACAGCTTTGCAAACGCTTGAAATTCTCAACCAGCTGCACCTGGAATGCTTTTCCAACAGTCTTGAAGAAGTTCCCACATATGCTGAGCACTTGTTGGCTGCTTTTTCTTCACTCTGCGGTCCAACTCATCCCAAACCATCTCAATTGGGTTGAGGTTGGGTGATTTTGGAGGGGAGGTAATCTGATGCAGCCCTCCATCACTTTCCTCCTTTGTCAAATAGCCCTTACACAGCCTGGAGGTGTGTTGGGTCATTGTCCTGTTGAAAAACAAATGACAGTCCCACTAAGCGCAAACCAGATGGGATGGTGTATTGCTACAGAATGCTGTGGTAGCCATGCTGGTTAAGTGTGCCTTGAATTCTAAATACACTGCTAAAAAAAATAAAGGGAACACTTAAACAACACAATGTAACTCCAAGTCAATCACACTTCTGTGAAATCAAACTGTCCAATTAGGAAGCAACACTGATTGACAACAAATTTCACATGCTGTTGTGCAAATGGAATAGACAAAAGGTGGAAATTATAGGCAATTAGCAAGACACCCCCAATAAAGGAATGGTTCTGCAGGTGGTGACCACAGACCACTTCTCAGTTCCTATGCTTCCTGGCTGATGTTTTGGTCATTTTTGAATTCTGGCGGTGCTTTCACTCTAGTGGTAGCATGAGACGGAGTCTACAACCCACACAAGTGGCTCAGGTAGTGCAGTTCATCCAGGATGGCACATCAATGCGAGCTGTGACAAAACGGTTTGCTGTATCTGTCAGCGTAGTGTCCAGAGCATGGAGGCGCTACCACGAGACAGGCCAGTACATCAGGAGACGTGGAGGAGGCCGTAGGAGGGCAACAACCCAGCAGCAGGACCGCTACCTCCGCCTTTGTGCAAGGAGGTGCACTGCCAGAGCCCTGCAAAATGACCTCCAGCAGGCCACAAATGTGCAAATGTGGATAGATTTCCACCGCTCTAATGTCCATTGCTCGTGTTTCTTGGCCCAAGCAAGTCTCTTCTTATTATTGTTGTTCTTTACTAGTGGTTTCTTTGCAGCAATTCGACCATGAAGGCCTGATTCATGCAGTCTCCTCTGAACAGTTGATGTTGTGATGTGTCTGTTAAACTCTGTGAAGCATTTATTTGGGTTGCAATCTGAGGTGCAGTTAACTCTACTGAACTTATCCTCTGCAGCAGAGGTAACTCTTGGTCTTCCTTTCCTGTGGCGGTCCTCATGAGAGCCAACTTCATCATAGCGCTTGATGGTTTTTGCGACAGCACTTGAAGAAACTTTCAAAGCTCTTGAAGCATTGATGGACTGTCATTTTTCTTTGCTTATTTGAGCTGTTCTTGCCATAATATGGACTTGGTATTTTACCAAACAGGGCAATCTTTTGTATACCTGCCTTCTCACAACACAACTGATTGGCTCAAACACACTAAGAAGGAAAGAAATTCCACAAATTCACTTTTAACAAGGCACACCTGTTAATTGAAATGCGTTCCAGGTGACTACCTCATGAAGCTGGTTGAGAGAATGCCAAGAATGTGCAAAGCTGTCAACAAGGCTAAGGGTGGCTACTTTGAAGAATCTCAAATATGAAATATATTTTGATTTGTTTAACACTGTTTCGGTTACTAAATGATTCCATATGTGTTATTTCATAGTTGATGTCTTCACTATTATTCTACAATGTAGAAAAATAGTAAAAATAAAGAAAAACCTTTGAATGAGTAGGTGTGTCCAAACTTTTGACTGGTACTGTACATCCATAATTTCAAACCTCACTACATTAAACCACACATCATTTAAAAGATTTACAGATAGAGATTTATAAACTTGGCGCACACCATACCATGTTTCCCGGTATTAATTAGACCCATCCTAAAACTGTGTGCGCATGAATGAGCATTTAAAACTTATGGCTGCAATCCCGCTAACGGGATATGACAACAGCCAGTGAAAGTGCAGGGCGCCAAATTCAAAAAACAGAAATCTCATAATTAAAATTCCTCAGACATACATGCGTTTTATACCATTTCAAAGGTAATCTTGTTGTTAATCCCACCAAAGTGTCCGATTTCAAATATGCTTTTCAGCGAAAGCACCACAAACGATTATGTTAGGTCACACCAAACCACAATAAGCACAGCCATTTTTCCAGCCAAAGATAGCAGTCACAAAAGCAGAAATATAGCTAAAATTAATCACTAACCTTTTGTCACGTTCCTGACCTGTTTTCCCTTGTTTTGTATTTATTTAGTATGGTCAGGGCGTGAGTTGGGTGGGTTGTCTATGTGTTGTTTTCTATGTTGGGGTTTTGTGTGTTTGGCCTGGTATGATTCTCAATCAGAGGCAGCTGTCAATCGTTGTCCCTGATTGAGAATCATACTTAGGCAGCCGGGGTTTCACATGTGTTTGGTGGGTGTTTGTTCCTTGTTAGTGTTTTGCCACACGGGACTGTCACGGTAGTTTCATTTTGTTATTTTTGTATCGCATATTTGTTTTTGTGTTATTAAATTACCATGGAAACCAACCACTCTGCATATTGATCCGATCCTTCTCGCCTCTCCTCGTCCGATGAGGAGGACGATATAGACTATCGTTACACCTTTGATGATCTTCATCAGATGACACTCATAGGACTTCATGTTACACAATACATGCATGTTTTGTTTGATAAAGTTCATATTTATATTAAAAAAATCTGAGTTTACATTGGCGCGTTACATGCACTAGTTCCAAAAACATCCAGTGATAGTGCATAGCCACATCGTTTCAACAGAAATACTCATCATAAATGTAGATGATAATACAAGTTATACACATGGAATTATAGATATACCTCTCCTTAATGCAACCGCTGTGTCAGATTTCAAAAAAACTTTACGGAAAAAGCAAACCATGCAATAATCTGAGACGGAGCTCAGAACAATAGTACAATTAGCCGCCATGTTGGAGTCAACAGAAACCAGAAAATACATGATAAATGTTTCCTTACCTTTGATGAATTTCATCAGAATGCAGTCCTAGGAATGCCAGGTCCACAATAAATGCTTGATTTGTTCAATAATGTCCGTTATTTATGTCCAATTAGCTACTTTGGTTGGCGCGTTTGGTAAACAATTCCAAAGTCACAAAGCGCGTCCACTATAACGTGACGAAATGTCCAAAAGTTCCGTAACAGTCAGTAGAAACATGTCAAACGATGTATTGAATCAATCTTTAGAATGTTGTTAACATACATCTTGAATAACGTTCCAACCGGAGAATTACATTGACTTCAGTTGAGCGATGGAACCGAGCTGCCTCTCACGTGAACAGGCGTGGTCAAAGCGTGGTCACCTCATGGCAGTGGTTGTGGAAGGTTGTGGAAGGCTACCCGAAATTTTTGACCCAAGTTAAACAATTTAAAAGCATTGCTACCAAATACTAATTGAGTGTATGTAAACTTCTGACCCACTGGGAATGCAATGAAAGAAATAAAATCAGAATAAATCATTCTCTCTACAATTATTCTGACATTTCACATTCTTATAATAAAGTGGTGATCCTAACTGACCTAAGACAGGGAATTTTTACTAGGATTAAATCTCAGGAATTGTGAAAAACTGAGTTTAAATGTATTTGGCTAAGGTGTATGTAAACTTCAGACTTCAACTGTAATACCCTATCCAATAGGCCCAATTAATGATGCGCATGGGAATTTGTTGTATGGCTTCGGGAATATGAACCCATCATGGCCAGAAAAGGTGAGGAATTTATTCTGCAATGGTTATGATATATGTATAATGTATTATGTTTATAAATGAAATAGTCTACTGGAGAAATGTGACATTGCAGTATTCAGACGTAGCCTATATACGTCATCAGAAAAAGTTAACCTTCTGTTCTACCGTTAAACTGCACACAGTGTGCAGTTGCAGACTGGATCGCATATTGCATAGAGCAAAATACTTGAAATAGCTTATCTATTTACTACTGTGAACTGGGTCCAAGTAAATGAGAGGTGGGATGAATTGTAACATATCTTAACTTGTTGTAGGCCTAGGCCCAGTGGCGTGAATTCATGGATGCCAAGGAAAGCCAGGCTTCCCCCAAAAATAAAAATAAAAAGTTTTATAAAAACAAAATAATTTATCTTTGTCTTTCTGTGTTTCTGAATTTTCCTTCAATTTGCAAGAGACTAAATGTATCTCACTGGAGAAAACATCTTAGCGTGCGAAACAGCACCCCTCTCTCTCTGTATGTGTAGCCCATCTATCTAATGCTGTTTGGTCAAAGAGAGTATGCTATTGTTGCCACCCGGAGCATTGAATGCAAGTGTAGACAGCTAGCATTTGGCATCCCTTTTTTAAATAAAATAATAGCCAATCAGTGTTGAGCTAAACTGAGTGAGCTCAACTGTGAATGGTCCTGGCACACCAAAAAAAAGTGTTGAGGGAAGCCAGTTTGAATTTTGCTTCACACTAATTACATCACATTAAAAGCCAAACGTCATTGACAGAAAAAAATTGAACTGTTGCATTTCGTTGTCCTCCGGTGGCTGGCCAGCTAGCTAAAATTGTCCCTTTCCTAAATTAGCCATGGATAGGGATAGGGATTTGGACTTGTGGTTTTACGTAATTATTCGTACTGGTCAATGATTATAACAGCAATTCTGATCCAACCATAAATTCATACATTGTGCCCCTGGCCTGAGAGGATGGAAGTTCAATATGTAGCTAGATGTAGTAGGCTACTGTTAAGTAGCTGGCTCATCGATGTCTGAAAGGAAGTTAGGCTAGCGAGCAAGCATTATAGCCAGGTAGCCTAGGACAACAGAAACTAAAAGTGTGTACTGTATGACAGTCATAGACCGTTTCGGCAACATTAATTAGGGTGACTATCCCTGTTTTTTCTACCTGCACACACACACACACACACACACACACACACACACACACACACACACACACACACACACACACACACACACACACACACACACACACACACACACACACACACACACACACACACACACACACACACACACACACACACACACACACACACACACACAGGAATCAGTACCATGGACAGCCACATCGCATTTAGCTTACATTGAATGGACTAATTTGTTTTTGGTATCTTTTAGTTGTCACTGTATTAGGCTAAGCATAGGTAATTTGATGATGTTGAGATGTTTAGGTTGAAATGGTGCTGGTATAGTGGAGGCAGCTACTGTTTTCTTTGCTACTTGAGGTAACTATTTGTGGTTCTAAATCAATAGTTGTTTAGTAGGCTGAAAACATTTACTTGCGGCCATGCTGTAGGTCATGTAACTTTTTGTTGCATGCAATATGCTTTGTGCACTTCACCGGAGAGATGTTGCTCTCCGGTTTAGTGATGAAACAAAGGTATGGTTGAATTTATTCTGCCACTGTGTCCTCTTACTGTCTCGGCCTTAGGCCTATATATCACAGTTGCAAGGCATAACTGCAACTGTCTAACAGTTTATAGAGCAAACAACGCAATTGTAACAACAATATCACTTTTTTCCTTGGCTTGACTTCCCCAGTGATTTTATCCATGCACCACTACTGCCTAAGTCTATAGGCTATTTCGAGAGTATGAAACCACCACAGTCAGAAAAAGTGAGGAATGTATTCTTCAATGATCATGGAAATGAAATAAATTAAAGGAAATAGATACTTATTTCTAATTATTTTATATAGCAAAGATAAAACAAATTGATTTTTGCTCTTTTCACTACTGGCAAATGATTGCATCTTGTTATATTTGGCTACCTGTTTTTAGTCATGAATAAGAGTGCCATTATATATTCCCCAATTGTCACACCCTGATCTGTATCACCTGTCTTGTGCTTGTCTCCACCTCCCACCAGGTGTCTCCCATTTGTCACCATTATCTCCTGTGTATTTATGCCAGTGTTTTCTGTTTGTCTGTTACCAGTTCGTCTTTTCCCATCAAGTCTTACCAGCGTGTTTTCCCGTTTTCGAGACTTTCTAGTTGCTGTTTTCTAGTCTTCCCGGTTCTGACCATTCTGCCTGCCCTGACCCTGAGCCTGACTGCCGTTCTGTACCTCTTTGACTCTGCCCTGGATTACAGAACTCTGCCACCCCTTGACCTGCCATGGCCTGTCGCCTTGTATATTAAATCCGCCTCCTGTGTCTGCATCTGGGTCATATCCTGAGTTGTGAAAGTACGAACTGGCCATGACTGACCAAGCAGACTCAGACCAGCTCTGCAACACTGTCTCCTCACAAGCAGCCACCAACTGAAGACACGAGGAGTTGCTACGGAACCTTATGGAAGGATTCCATACTGTCGCAAAATGCCATGACCAAACCTTCCACACCTTACTGGAGCAATGCTGCGGGCTGTCTTATATGCAGCAAGCCACAATGGTACACACCCAGACAGTCAGTAACCCCGCTACTAGCGGCGCTTCTCCCCGTCCTACACTGGCTCTCCGAGAATCCCACTTACCTCCTCCGGAGCCCTACGCTGGGGATTCTGAAACATGCCGGAGATAGTGAATCTTATATCCCAGACATTGTGGGAGCGGTGTGGGAGCAACAAACCACCGTGTGCCATAATCTGGAGGCGTTCGTAGCGGAGGTAAGGAAGTTGTTTGATTCTCCGATGTCCGGGAGAGAGGCGGCTCGGAAGCTACTGCAACTGAGTCAGGATTCCCATAGTGTGGCGGACTACGTGTTGGACTTTTGCACGTTGGCCGCAGAGAGTGCATGGAATCCGGAGTCCTTATTCGACACCTTCCTTCATGGATTATCGGAGAGAATTAAAGACGAGCTCACAGCCCGGGAGCTACCCATTGACCTCAACTCCCTCATAGCCCAGACCATAAGGAAAGATGGGCGGCTACGTGAACGCAGGTTGGGAGAGGCAGTCTGTTCCCGACCACCCTCGTTTGTCTTCGTTTTTTTCCTTGCCTCCGGAGAATCCCTGAAGTCCCCAACACCTACACTCCCGGGAGAATCCAAAGTTACCCGAGTTCCCTTGGGAATCGTCAAGGACTGTCGACTCGTCTCCTCCAGCGCCAATGCAACTGGGCAAGGCTAAATGATCCCCTGAGGAACATTAACGCAGACTGAGCTCTAAAAGCTGTCTGTATTGTGGAACTTTGGGACATTACATTTCCACCTATCAAATGAAAAGCCCATGCCCATCAGTAGGTACGAGTACGCTGGTGGGCCATACAGGGAGTCTCTCATCTCCCTTTACTCGTACTCCTCTCCATGCTATCCTGTTGTGGGGGTGACCGGTCTAAATCTCTCTGGGTGCTCCTGGACTCTGGGGCCGACGAGAGTTTTATGGAAACTGCCCTGGTATTGGTGCTGGGGATCTTCACACAACCCCTCTCCTTTCCCATGAAAGCCAGAGCATTGAACGGGTGCTGTATTGGCAGGATCAGTCACAGCATTATTCCTATGCAGTTCCTGCTCATTGAATCTCCTCATGCACCCTTGGTTTTGGGATTGTCATGGCTCCAGAGGCACAACCCCCTGATCGACTGGGCTATGGGTTCTATCCTGGGGTGGAGCCCGTTCTGCCACACACATTGCCTCAAGGCAGCACAGCCTGCCCCTGGACGTCCTCCAGTGGGCTTGGGTAAATCCTTGGATCTCTCCACCATCCCTGTGGAGTATCAGGACCTCTGGGAGCGTTTCAACAAGGCACGCACCACATGTCTTCCTCCGCATCGACTCTATGATTGCGCCATTGACTTCCTCCCTGGTACTACACTTCCTCAGGGGCGGCTCTATTCCCTGTCTGGTCCGGAGACCAAGGCCATGGAAGAGTACATTAAGGGCTCTCTGGCTGCTGGGAGCATTCGTAATTCATTCTCTCCTGCCGGCGCAGGGTTCTTCTTTGTGGAGAAGAAGGAAAAAACCCTGCACCCGTGTATCGACAACCGGGGCCTCAATGATATCACAGTAAAGAACCGTTACCCGCTACCACTCCTCTCCTTGGCATTCGAGCCTCTCCAGGGGGCGACTGTACTTTCGAAGTTGGACCTTCGGAAAGCCTACCATCTGGTTCGGATACGGGAAGGAGATGAATGGAAAACAGCCTTTAACACAGCTAGCGGGCACTACGAGTATCTGGTGATGCCATTCGGATTGACCAGTGCTCCTGCAGTGTTCCAGGCTCTGGTCAATGATGTGCTCTGTGACATGTTAAACTGATTTGTGTTTGTTTACCTCAACGACATCCTTGTCTTTTCCCGTTTGGTTCAAGAGCATGTCCTCCACGTGCGACAAGTCCTACAGCGGCAAGTCCTAAAGGCTGAGAAGTGTGAATTCCATCGTTCCACTCTCTCTTTTCTGGGATACGTCATTCCAGCGGGGAACATTCAGATGGGGAACATTCAGATGGATCCTGACAAGGTGAAAGCAGTGGTTGGTTGACCTCAACCCACGTCCAGAATGCAGTTTCAATGTTTTCTGGGATTTGCACATTTATACCGCCGCTTCATTCAGGACTACAGCATCCTGGCTTCCCCCTTCACTGCTCTCACCTCTCCAAGGTTCCGTTCACTTGGTCCCCAGCTGCTGGCTGGGTGTTTTCTGATCTGAAGCATCGGTTCACCACAGCCCCTTCCTCATCCATCCTGACCCGTCCTGTCAGTTCGTGGTAGAGGTTGACGCTTCTGATGTTGTAGTGGGGGCCGTCCTGTCCCAGCGGTCTGCCATGGACCAAAAGCTGCATCCCTGTGCCTTCCTGTCCCAATGTCACAATCCCACTGCGAGGAACTATGACATAGGAAATTGGGAACTTCTGGTGGTCAAGATGATATTAGAGGAGTGGAGGCACTGGCTTGAAGGGAAGGAACATCCAGTCTTGGTGTGGACCGACCATAAGATTTTAAAATATCTCCACACCGCCAAGCGCCTTAACTCTAGGCAGGCCCGTTTGGATCTGTTATTCCCACAATTTAATTTTACCATCTCCTACCGCCAGGGTCCAAGAATGTGAAACCTCTCTGTCGCCTGTACAGTTCCGCTGCCACACCATCTGACTCTGAGACCATCCTCCCTACCTCCTGTCTAGCAGCTACAGTAGTCTGGGGTTTTGATGGCCTGGTCTGGGGGGGGCCCGGCTAACCGGATGTTCGTCCCAGATTCGGCTCGGTCTCCAGTCCTGGAGTAGGCTCATTCCTCTAAGCTAACCTGCCATCACGGCTCCCGCCAAACCCTGGCCTTTCTCCGACAACGCTTTTGGTGGTCCACTATGGTTTCTGACGTCTCCGCATTTGTCGCCGAATGCACGGTGTGTGCTCAGAATAAGACTCAGCGGCAAGCTCCTGCTGGCTTCCTTCAACCACTCCCTGTTCCTCATCGCCCATGGTCCCACATATCCCTGGACTTTGTCACTGGTCTCCCTCTGTCTGATGGCAACACCACCATCCTTACAGTGGTGGATAGGTTTTCTAAAGCTGCCCATTTCATCCCCCTCCACAAGTTACCGGCATAGTCTCTGATCGTGGTCCTCAGTTCTCGTCCCGATTCTAGAAGGCGTTCTGCACCCTCATTGGGTTGTTGGCCAGCCTGTCCTCCGGGTTTCATCCTCAATCCAATGGCCAGTCGGAGCGTGCCAATCAGGACCTGGAGACAACTCTTCGGTGTCTCGTCTCGGCCAACCCCAACACCTGGAGCCAGCAACTCGTGTGGGTAGAGTCCGCTCGGGAACATCCTTCCTTGCTCGGCCACTGGACTCTCGCCCTTCGAGTGCTCCATGGGTTATCAGCCCCCGCTCTTCTCTGAGCAAGAGGAAGAGGTCAACATACCCTTGGCCCCGATGTTCTTCCGCCGTTGTTGGTGTACCTGGAAGGGAACTCGGACCGGACTCGCCACCGGACCCCGGCTCCCCGCTATCATCTCGGGCAGAGGGTATGGCTGTCTACGCCGGATCTGCCTCTCTGGGTGGAGTCTCGTAAACATTCCCCCAATTTTACTGGTCCATTCCCATCTCTAAAGTCCTTAGCCGCTCTGCTGTTCATCTTCTGTTGCCCCGTACCCTCTGTATACATCCTACTTTTCATGTGTCTAGGATTAAACCTTCATCTCACAGACCTATGTCTCCTCCTGTGTCTGCATCTAGGTCATATCCTGAGTCATGATACCATTTGCACAAGGCTACTAGGCTACTTTATCCTTCTTGCAATGCAATACTTCAACCACTAGAAACGTATGGTCTAAAGTTTGCGGGGGGATATACACATTCTCACCTCAATTTCAGTTTTTCTAAATGCCAACTTTTGCGTAAAAACTGGCACACAAGTTTTGGACATATTTTGTGCATGTGCAATGTTTATAAATGAGGCCCCTGGTCAGTGGCAAGCCGTTATTCAGGGCAAGTGGGTTAGAGCCTGTTTAGAAAAGAAGAAATGTACATATATCAGTTTGCAAACAATGTAAAACATTTATTGAGTTAATAAAGCTGCTTACAAACATGGTCTCTTTTTTGCTTTCTTGAGTAAGGCAGCTCCAAAACACAGGTGTTTCAGCCAAGCTTAGTGCTTTCTGTGGTGGAGGTGCTGCTAGCGGAAAATACAGAGCGTAGGGGTTGGTAATCTTCTCTAGTTGCACCGTGATGGGCTCAGTGTTCTGTCACTCATGGGGACACTGCAAAATCTACAGGGAGAGTTCGAAATTTCAAGCCCCTTGGGTGCTGCCATAGATTTACATTAGAAGTTCCCATCCAAGAAGGCTCAAGGTCATTGGCCACAGATACAATTATGTCAAATCACTTTATATCTACCGTAGTTTTGATTGGACTGATCATGTCAACATCATACTTTCAAAATCTTAGGTAGCAAGCTAGACAAGCAGTCATCATCATGAATCACGTCGACAATCTACTGGCAAATCCTTTTCAATCCTTGTCATATGAAGAGAAATTATAGATAAAACGTATCGGTGCTCATCGCCCATTGGACATTAACATTACACAACAAGTTGGAAATCTCAAGTTCAACAATGAGTGGTTTGGAAGGAATCAGTGGCTAACTGCAAGCGTTGCAAAGCAATCCCTATTTTGCTTCCCTGCCTGCTATTCGGTGGAGAGGGTGTGTGGTCCAAGTCTCGGTTTAAGCGTATCTTTTCCAAGCTTAAAAGGATTAACATTCACACGCAACACCATGGGCCAGAAAATATCAAATACATTGTCCATGCTGTCAATCCAGCATGACTTCTGCCACGTTCAAAACAACTGGAAACTCAGAACTGGGAAATATCAGACTTCAGTGAGTTCAACACAACTGGGAACTCAAAAAATACATCTAACTTGGAATTCCAAGTTGGGAACTCTGGCCTCTTTCTAGAGCTCCGACCTGAAGATCACTGACGTCATGATTCAACCTTGTTATTTCCAAATTCCCAGTTGTCTTGAAAGCACCGTAAAGAATGCCAGACTTTGATGACAAAGCTTCATAAAAAAAATAGCCCACAAGAAGGACCGCTATGCCACCTTCCTGTTCAAGTGAGCACAGCATAACGGAGTCCAAAAATGTATTGTATGCTGTTGCATAAATGATGTAATATGCCAGGGAGATATGTATACTGTAGCTAAGAAAGTAATACAAAGTGTATGTTGTGTAGTGAGTTGTTAGTAGCCAATGTGACTCACCCTAATAATGGGGTCCCTTTTCCCCTCATAACTTAGTCTACTGTTCTGACTTGGTGGTGCACATGTAGCCTATAGCCTGTTTTGGAGAAATGTCATCATCAAATATTGTAAGAGCTTTCATTGCCTGCTTATATGCCCCTTTTATTTATCCTACAGTTCTGACTTGTACAGGGAGAATACTGTAAGAATGGCCCATGTTCTGAATTCTGTCGCTCTACATTTAAAAAAATAGTTATATTGACTACGTCTGTCGTCGCTCGCTCATTAATGTCTTAGTCGAAATTACGGATAGCCCCTTATCCGCTCACCGTTCCCTTATGCCATAGTTTGTACATCTCAATTGTCAGTAGAAACCACATTTGTTTAAGCAAGTCAGCCATAACAGCTATGTTTTTTAAAAAGGCAGTGAATGAGGCTGAATGAACTGTTTTGCTGCCAGACAAGGCTCCTCTGATGGCCAGGTGTAAGGGTCGTAAGGATCCCCTGCATGGTGCTGAAAAGAAACAGTGCCACAACAGTTTGTGGGCACCGTTTTTCACTGTTATAGTGCAATTCATGTATTGCTTAGTGTTGTGTAGTGGCTTTGTTGGCAATTTGTTTTTGAGTTTGCCCCACCAAGATTTACATGCTAAAATCGCCAGTGCCCCTGGTGATTAAACTGTTTTTATGCGTCAGACACAAAACAGGCTTAATGCAGTGATTTAAATAAAATCATATTCTTTATTTTACAAATTTGCACAATAGTGGAATAGTGGTGAACACATCAAAATAAAACACACTTACTCAAGTGCATACACTCTTACACACACACACACACACACACACACACACACACACACACACACACACACACACACACACACACACACACACACACACACACACACACACACACACACACACACACACACACACACACACACACACACACACACAAGCACACACACACTCCTCATACAGCATACAGCATACACACATGAACATTAACACAAACAGACCCAGAATACTCACGAAGCATAACATCGCCTTCCTTACTTCGATGGGCAATCAGATCACATAGTCATTTCACATTCACAATGCTCAAATGACCCAGTGACTTTATCTATAAAAAAAGGAATGTGAACTGTGAAATATACACAGAGGAGGGTGCTGCTCAATGGTGGGTGACTCCATTCTGCCACGATGTAAACTACAACCCCATTTCTTGAGTCTAATGGAATAATCCCCATAAAAGTGACCAGGCTAGTGACTGATGGGAAAAACCATTGGCTAACGTTTAGTCAACAAGGGTTGCCATTTTATGATTTCAGTACATATGATGTGATGTAGCTTAACAAGTAATCATGAACAGTGTTCATGATATCAACATGAATCAGTAAAATCACTTTTGATTGTCTATGCAATTGCTTGTGACGGGAGATCCCTATGTTTAGGTAAAAAATAAATGTTCACTGTTTTCATTTATTGAGGGTGGTGACACGAGTGAAAGAGGGAGGGACAGTAGTGAGACAACGTGGGAGGAGTGAGGGAAAGAGAGGAGGAAGAGAGAAGTAGAGACTGGCAAAAAGAGAGTTAGAATGGTAACAACAGCAAACAAGTGAAATAAAACACATTTTTTAAGACTTTTCCCCTTCAAATCTTCCTGTTCCTCCTCAGCAACTCTCCTCCCAGATCTTGCTTTGCCTTGGACTACAGCTCCAATAGTGCACCTCTCTGTTACTTCCTGTGAAGCTCTCAGGTGATAGGTGGGTTCTAGACCTCCACCTGGCCCTGGGTGAGGTGAGTTCTGAGCTGCTGGGCTGCATTGGTGATCTTCCTCTGGTGTCCCAACAGGTTCACCCCCAGGTTCTGCACATCCCTGAGGGAAGGAGAGAAGGAGAGAGAGAGTATCCATTGCTTATAATTATAATTTTATGAAAATAACTTTATTGATATTGAAATGGAAGCCCAGGACTCACTCCATGGTTACCCTGCTGACTCGGTCCAGTGTGTCCAGATGTGCCCTCTCAAACTGGTCCTTATACCTGTCCATCCTCAACGCTGTCAGCCACTCACTGACCGTCGCCACTGACGACAGGTCTGTGGGGGTGGGGCTCAGCAGTGGCTGGGTGGAGCTTGAGTTGGAGAGGGAAAGATCGAGATTGAAAATGATTGGCCTAACATAGCAATGATTCAATACATTTACATGATAACATAATACATGCTCTCCTAAGATCACTGTTTGTGAATGTGATCCGTTACGTCTGCTGTGTAAAATATGGAAGAAAAGGCAGATGGGAGGTGTACTCTCACCGGGGATGCTCTGCCTTGAGGGAGGCAGGGTGTCGTATGAGCCTGTCCAGGGAGGAGAGGAGGGAGTCGAAGCCTAGCCGTTCACCCCTCTCAGCCTGCCAACACTGCAGCATCAGGGAGTGGAGCGCTGGAGGACAGTTATGGGGGGCTGGGAGACGGTACTGGTCTGCTACCACCTTCATTACCTGTATTATAGGGAGGGAAGAGAGAGGAGGTAGGGGAGGGGAGAAAGAAGGCGGACAGGGGCAAGGAGAGGGAGACAGAGAGGCAAAGGGAGGAAGAGCAAGAAGAGAGAGAGCGAGAGGGGGGAGAGAGAGAGAGGCAGAGAGAGGGGGAGAGAGAGAGAGAGAAAGAAGGAGGAAGGGTATTAGTAACCATCTGGATGTTAACAAGCTGCCCTATATAGAGAGGTCCCATCAGTACAGAGGGACTTAGAGATGATTAACCATTCTGTTCAGCTGTCAGTGTGTTTAGTCTCTGTTTGGCTCTCGCTTAACCCTCCCACAACTCACTTCCTGATTGCTCATGTCCCAGTATGGCCGCTCGCCATATGACATCACTTCCCACATGAGCACTCCGAAGCTCCAGACATCACTAGCTGAACTGAACTTCCGATGCTGGAAGGCCTCCGGGGCTGTCCACCTGACAGGAATCTTACTGCCCTGAGGGAAGAGAGAAGGGTGAGTGGTTGAGGACTGTGAATGTTGTGATCTTCTATTAACATAAGTGGTCTTTTAGAGTGGAAATACAAGACTAAACATCATTAAGCAAACACAGAAGCATATCAACAGGAAAACTCAATTTCCCAGCAGCATGTACCAGTGAGGCAGTGTAGGTGGGCATGTTGTGGTCCAGACCCCTCATGAGACGTGACAGGCCAAAGTCAGACACCTTACACACCAGGTTAGAGTTGACTAGCACGTTCCTGGCAGCCAGGTCCCGGTGGACAAAGTTCCTCTCAGAGAGGTACCTCATCCCAGCCCCAACACCCCTCACCATCCCTACCAGCTGGAGAACACTGAACTGGTCCTCATTCTCCTGGGGGGTGAGAGAAATGGAGAGATAGAGAGAGAGATAGATTATGGTCAGTTATTGTAAAATAATGTACTGTTTTCTCAGTCTCACCCTGAGGAGTTAGTTATTGTGTAGATGGGAGTTGTAGTTCTTAGTCTAACATTGTGTAGATGGGAGTTGTAGTTCTTGGTTTAACATGGTGTAGATGTTGTAGCGCTCACCCTGAGGAAGGCATCCAGTGGTCCATTCTCCATGAACTCAGTGATGATCCTCTCTGGTGGGTTGTGGGTGACCACCCCCTCCAGCTTCAGCACGTTGGGGTGGTCAAACTGACCCAGCACCCCTGCCTCGGTCATAAACACCGCCTTCTCTCTGTCTGTCACGCCCCAGCGCAGCGTCTTCACCGCCACCAGCACCTCCCTACGACCCAGGGGCCGGTAGCGCCCCCGAGACACCTCCCCAAACTGGGCTGGTGGGGGAAACGGTGGGAGAGAGAGAGAGATATTATGAGTTGAGTTTGGATCCAGCTTGACTCCTGGCCCAACTTATGAGCTATGAAAACACCTGACAAGCTTTTTACAGAACTATCCCTGTAAGCATGGATCAAACCAGGACCCCTACCTGCACCAATCACCTCTTCTATCTTGAGGTGAGAGGGGTCGATCTCACGGGCAAACTCCTTGACCGCCTCACTGGGGTCCTCATAGGTGGAAGGGTCCACGTAGTACTTCACCCCCCCTGACAGAGGGAACATACAGAGCAGGGATGGCTGTAGTGAACC
Organism: Salvelinus fontinalis; assembly: GCF_029448725.1. Lineage (NCBI taxonomy): Eukaryota > Metazoa > Chordata > Actinopteri > Salmoniformes > Salmonidae > Salvelinus > Salvelinus fontinalis. The sequence goes on along the minus strand of NC_074670.1, from coordinate 16,943,118 downwards.
AGTACAATTACAAAATAGGGCCTGTACAGTGTGTTGATGTACAGTATTTGGCCCTAGACTTTGACATGTCTGGGTCAAGCCATGCTGCGTGACATGCTGCATGATGGCAGAACACTGAGCCCAGAGGAATAATGTCACCCTCAATAAAAACATGCTGCGTTTGAACAATCAGAACATGTATTTCTTCCTCTCCTCATCTTTCTCCCTCCTTATCCCCCTCCCTTTCATTGCCCATGTCTTTTTCTCTCTGTCTCTCTACAGATGTCACTCTCTCTTCTTCTCTGTCTTTCCCTCCCCTCTCCCCCTCTTTCTCCCACAAGCCCTTGGGGTTATGATGGTAATGGGCATTAGACACGGTCACTACTTCCATTCTCCTCTATAACACACTGCAGAGGCATCCTCTGCACCAACATGTCAACAACACCATAGAAGTAGCATATACCAAATATACAGACAGAGAATATTACAGACAGAATGATAATAGTAGCCATCATACACCCTGACTCACCTTTGTGGCTGATGTACCTCTGGAGTCTGTCACTGTAGGGGCTCTCCCTCCTCTTACTGAGTAAAGACAACAAACCAGTCTTTCAGAACATTGCACTGTGTGTGTGTGTGTGTGTGTGTGTGTGACATGAGTGTGACATGATCATGTATGTGTGGGTAGGAGTTAAGGACCCACTCACCTGCGGAACACAAAAACGACCACTATCGCCACAACGACCAGGAGGAAGGCTGCCCCGCCCATCACAGAACCGACCAATAGAGGGAGCCGATTCTGGATCTGCTTAGAACTCCCCTCTGAGAAAGAAAAAGTGAGAAGCAGAGAGCGATTTAGAGGGTGTTATTGACTGTGAGTGTGTGTGTGGTGCGTGCATTTGTGTGTGTTGTGTGTGAGTTACCCAGGGCCAATGTAGTGAAGTAGATAGTATGACTGTAGGGGCCATAGCCCCTCTCGTTGCGGGCCCTGATCTGGAAGGCGTAGATGGAGCCAGGAGCCAGATAGTTGACAGTCACTGTGTTGGTCTCACTGAACACACTCACTGCACTGTCCTCATCTGAACCCTGGGAGAGAGGGGGAGGGAGGGAGAGAGGGGGAGAGAGGGAGGGAGAATGGTTCAGTCTCTGGGTGTATGTACTTGTGTCTACATATATGTGTGTGTAGCCTATACCTTGTCGTAGTATCTGAGCTGGTACTCCAGTATGTCTCCATTGGGTCTGTCAGGCTGTGGCCAGGACAGGGTGATGGAGTCTGGGGCTCGACTCAACTGGTGCAGGCTAGGGACCAGAGAGGGCACTGGGAGAGAGAGAGATGGTGAGAGAGATGTATGAGTTTTGTAAAGAAAGAGGGAGGAAGAAAGAGGAACAGGAGGGAGAACATAAGCTGGCCTTGCCAGATCATGTAACTTCTGTATTGACCAGATGGGGGCAGCATGACACAGACTAGTGAATGAGCCAGCTCTGTAGAGTGCTGTCTGGCCAAAGATTTGTATAACTGACCCAAGATAGACCAGAGCCTGTCGTTTCCAATGGGAGAAAATGAATCATAGTGGGAAGAACAAGCAAGGAGGTGGGCAGAGCTAAGCACAAGCTAGTGAGATCCTATTGGAGCGTTATAGCATTTTTGTGCTGCTACCATGTTGTGTTGCTACCATGTTGTTGTCATGTTGTGATGCTACCATGTTGTTGTCATGTTGTGTTGCTACCATGCTGTGTTGTCATGTGTTGCTGCCTTGCTATGTTGTTTTCTTAGGTCTCTCTTTATGTAGTGTTGTGTTGTCTCTCTTTTTGTGATGTGTTTTGTCCTATATTTTTATGTTATTTATTTATTTTAATCCCAGGCCACCGTCCCCACAGGATGTCTTTTGCCTTTTGGTAGGCCGTCATTGTAAATAATAATTTGTTCTTAACTGACTTGCCTAGTTAAATAAAAAATAAATAAAATTAATTCATTAATTTGCATATTTCCGTTAGGGAACGCCTACTATGAAGTGCTCGTCTGCAATAACTCAATTAGCTCTTGTACTCCATCTAAACAACAACATTTTTAGAAAGGTTGGCAAAGGGTAAAGTATAAAAAACGCAGTCCACTCTGTTTGTTACAGATTATAGTTTTGGAAACAGATAACTGTATGGAGATCAAATGTTTAATCAATGAGAAAATGATCAGAATGTCGGCCACTGGGCTTCCTCTCATCACTATATTTGGTAGTGAGTTGAAACACCAACCAGATGCTTCACATTTATACATCCGGTGAAATATCTGTCTCATTGTTCTATCTGTGGTGTGGACTTGCCTGCCAGACTTAGCTGTGCCACCACGGCTGGGAACAAGTTCAGTATGACTCTGTCATTACAATGGTCATATCTATTAGAATTAATGTCATTTCACAACCCCAAATGCTTTCTTTAACTCACAGAAGGCAACACAAACAGAAGTTATAACAGCCTAATAATACCATTATTATTAGCAGATCTCTGCCCGTATGGGGGCTTCAAAATGTTATTTGTTCAAATCTAATTGGCTATAAGAAATTCTTTATTTTCAAAAGGAGGGAAATAGCTAAATAAAAGTTACAAGTTTCTCTCTGTCTGTCTATAAACTGTCTGTCTATAAACTGTCTGTCTAAACTGTCTGTCTGTAAACTCTCTCCCTCCCTCTCCGCCCCTCTCTATATCTCCTCTCTATATCTCTCTTCTGAGCATAATGTGAGCTGACAGGATATCGAGTCCAGAGAGCAGGACCGGAAAAGATGGAGAGCAGAAAAGAGAGAGAGATAGACACCCATACTCAAAGAAACTGATGTAGACTGACAGACAGACATGAAGTACACACACACACACACACACACACACACACACACACACACACACACACACACACACACACACACACACACACACACACACACACACACACACACACACACACACACACACACACACACACACACACACACACACACACACACACACACACACACAAAAATGACAAACTGAAAGTTTATTCCTTTACTCTCTTGTCACTCTCCTTAAAGGGCAACTTCACAACTTTTCAATCGCATTTTCATTATCTCCAGTACAATACCAGTGTCAACATATGTGAAAACGGCGCATTTCTAAGTTTTGTTGAAAAAATATGACGCTAAAAAGTTCTACCCGATGACATCATCAAAAGTTACAACAAAAAAAGTGATTTTCAAACACTATGACATTCACGGTGACGTGGGGAGCAAGACTAGAAACTTCTTGCAGGATTTGAAAATGACTTTTAATCCTACAGTGTGATGTTACAGAGAAGCCTTTTAACCACAGATCATAGAAACGCAGTTTTCACTTATGTAGACACTGGTTTGGTGCTGGAGATGAAAAGTGGCAGAAGGGCCCATTAAGCCTGGCTCATGCTCTCACCTGATTGGCTAGTAGTGAAATTGATGCTGGTGAATTGAGGTGGGAAAGGACTCAGAGCTGAGACATCATTGACCGCTTGCACCTGTCAATCAACAGCAGGAAAAAGTAAGACAAGGTTAGGTTAACTAAGTGGATGTACATTTAATCCAGTATCTATATGAGGTAGGTGACTCTAATGCACAAGTTTTATACCTGTATGAGGTAGGTGATGGGAAATGTAGTGTCTATAGTTTTAGTTCTACCTGTATGAGATAGTTAACTCTAGTACTCATGGGAGTTATAGTCCTACCTGTAAGAGGTATGTAAATCTAGTGCTCATGGGAGTTGTAGTCATACCTGTATAAGGTAGGTGACTCTGGTGAGCAGGTTGTTGAGGGTGACCTTGGTCTGCTTGATGCCAGTCTGGGATGGGATGAAGGTGACCGCCTCTCCACACCAGGAGCACGCCCCCGGGGCGGTGAAGGTGGCCGAGGGACAAATCCTACACACCACCCCATACCACACCTCGCTACGACCACCCATGTCCAGTGGAGGGCGCCAACGCAAAGACACCCCACCATCACCACTCTCATACTCCCAGGAGACAGAGGTCGGAGCAGAGGGAGAGCCTGGAGGAGAGAGAGAGGGGAGGTGGAGTGAGAGATTAAACATTTTGAACCTCTTTGGGTCAGTACTAGTGCCAGCATCAACACATTAAAACAGCATTCATCAATTCCAGTTCACACATAATCATATCTCAGGGACAGATAGAATGAGTAATGTCAGAGAGAGACAGAGAGAGAAAGGGATGGGGACTGGGGAGTCAGAGAGAGACAGAGAGAGAGGGATGGGGACTGGGGAGACAGAGAGAGACAGAGAGAGAGGGATGGGGACTGGGGAGACAAATGGGGCTTAGAAAGTAAGGCACAATATATGTTAGTGAACAATAATCTAATCATTTAAATGTAATCTAGGAAGAGAGGAAGTGAGAGATGGATAAGAAGGAAGGAAGGAGAGAGAGTAAGGGAGGGAGAAAGAGGGAAGGAAGGAGAGAGAGTAAGGGAGGGAGAAAGAGGGAAGGAAGGAGAGAGAGTAAGGGAGGGAGAAAGAGGAATGAAGGAGAGAGAGTAAGGGAGGGAGAAAGAGGGAAGGAAGGAGAGAGAGTAAGGGAGGGAGAAAGAGGGAATGAAGGAGAGAGAGTAAGGGAGGGAGAAAGAGGGAAGGAAGGAGAGAGAGTAAGGGAGGGAGAAAGAGGGAATGAAGGAGAGAGAGTAAGGGAGGGAGAAAGAGGGAAGGAAGGAGAGAGAGTAAAGGAGGGAGTAAGAGGGAAGGAAGGAGAGAGAGTAAGGGAGGGAGAAAGAGGGAAGGAAGGAGAGAGAGTAAGGGAGGGAGAAAGAGGGAATGAAGGAGAGAGAGTAAGGGAGGGAGAAATAGAGAAGGAAGGAGAGAGAGTAAGGGAGGGAGAAAGAGGGAAGGAAGGAGAGAGAATAAGGGAGGGAGAAAGAGGGAAGGAAGGAGAGAGAGTAAGGGAGGGAGAAAGAGGGAAGGAAGGAGAGAGAGTAAGGGAGGGAGAAAGAGGGAAGGAAGGAGAGAGAGTAAGGGAGGGAGAAAGAGGGAATGAAGGAGAGAGAGTAAGGGAGGGAGAAAGAGGGAATGAAGGAGAGAGAGTAAGGGAGGGAGAAAGAGGGAAGGAAGGAGAGAGAGTAAGGGAGGGAGAAAGAGGGAAGGAAGGAGAGAGAGTAAGGGAGGGAGAAAGAGGGAAGGAAGGAGAGAGAGTAAGGGAGGGAGAAAGAGGGAATGAAGGAGAGAGAGTAAGGGAGGGAGAAATAGAGAAGGAAGGAGAGAGAGTAAGGGAGGGAGAAATAGAGAAGGAAGGAGAGAGAGTAAGGGAGGGAGAAATAGAGAAGGAAAGAAAAGGCTGAATTAAAGGGATGAGTGCCTTCAGAAAGTTCACCCCTTGACCTTTTCCACATGTTGTTGTGTTTCAGCATGAATTTAAAATGGATACAATTGAGTCACTGGGCTATACACAATAGCCCATAATGTCAAAGTTGAATTATGATTTTAAACATTTTTACAAATTAATACAAAATGAAAAGCTGAAATGTCTTGAGTCAATAAATATTCAACCCCTTTGTTATGGCAAGCCTAAGTAAGTTCAGGAGTAAGAGGTTTGCTTAACAAGTCACATAATAAGTTGCATGGACTCTGTGAGCAATAATAGTGTTTATCATGATTTCTAAAATGACTACCTCATCACTGTGACCCGTACATACAATTATCTGTAAGGTCCCTCAGTTGAGCAGTGAATTTCAAACACAGATTCAACCACAAAGACCAGGGAGGTTTTCCAATGCCACGCAAAGAAGTGAAGCTATTGGTAGATGGGTAAAAATAAAAAAGCAGACATTGAATATCCCTTTGAGCATTGTGAAGTTATTAATTACACTTCCAAAATACAGGCGTTCTTGCCTAACTCAGCTGCCAGAGAAGAAAGAAACCACTCAGGGATTTTTACCATGAGGCCAATGGTGACTTTACAACAGTTACGGAGTTTAATGGCTGTGACAGGAAAAAACTGAGGATGGATCAACAACATTGTAGTTACTCCACAATACTAATCTAAATGACAGACTGAAAAGAAGGAAGCCTGTACAGAATACAAATATTCCAAAACACGCATCCTGTTTGCAACAAGGCACTAAAGTAATACTGCAACAAACAAAAAAACCTTTATGTTCTGAATACAAAGTGTTATGTTTGGGGCAAATCCAACACAACACATCACTGATGTCACTTGTTAAATCCACTTCAATCAGTGTAAAGAAGGATTTTTAAGCCTTGAGACAATTGATGCATGGATTGTGTAAGTGTGCCATTCAGAGGGTGAATGGGCAAGACAAAAGATTTAAGTGCCTTTGAAGGGGGCATGGTAGTACGTGCCAGGCACACCGGTTTTAGTTTTTCAAGAACTGCAACGCTGCTGAGTTTTTTCACACTTTAACAGTTTCCCGTGTGTATCAACAATGGTCCACCACCCAATAATATCCAGCCAACATGACAACTGTGGGAAGCATTGGAGTCAACATGGCCCAGCATCCATGTGGAACGCTTTCATCACCTTGTAGAGTCCATGCCCCGACGAATTGAGTCTGTTCTGAGGGCAAAGGGGGTTCAACTCAATATTAGGAAGGTGTTTCTAACACTGGAGTTGCTTACCAAGAACACAGTGAATGTTCCTGAGTGGCCTAGTTACAGTTTTGACTTAAATCGGCTTGAAAATCTATGGCAAGACTTGAAAATGTCTGTCTAGCAATGATCAACAACCAACTTGACAGCGCTTGAAGAATTTAAAAAAGAATAATGTGCCAATATTGTACAACCCAGGTGTGCAAAGACTCAGCTGTAATCGCTGCCAAATGGGTTTCTAACATGCATTGACTCAGGGGTTCAAATACTTATGTAAATGAGATATGTCTGTATTTAATTTTCAATACATTTACAAAAATTCCCTTTGTCATTATGGGGTATTGTGTATAGATGGGTGAGAGAAAAAATCTATTGAATCCATTCAATTCAGGCTGTAACACAACAAAATGTGGAATAAGTCAGGGGGTGTGAATACTTTCTGAAAGCACTGTGCCTATTATATGTGCTGAAGTAGATACTCATATCTAGGTAAAAGCATCGGCTAAATGACTCAAATATATATGTTACATCATCTCAAGAAAGGTGAAAGCTTTTTAATCAGACAGATCTATTTGTTACATAATGCTGCTAGTGCATGTAGCTAATCTGATTACACACGCACGCACGCACTCACGCACGCACACACACACACACACAAATAGCTCACTTGTGCAGGTGGAGGAGTTGACGTCGGCGGGTGCTCTGTAGAAGCCGCTGCGACACTCACACACACGCGATCCCTCCTGACTGGTTCTGCTGTTAGACGGACACACTGAACACGGAACCGAACCCAACACCGACTTAAAGTACCCCACTGGACATGCTGCGGAGAGAGAAAGTGAGAGAGAGAGAGAGATAGTGACCTCTTTGGGTCAGTACTAGTCAACACATTAAAACATCAACTCCAGTTCACACATGATCATAGGGAAGAATGTACTTACAGTAAGGCAGTGTTTAAGTATAGGGCTGGGCCCTGAGTATTTGAGATTGCCTAGGACAGTGTCTGATTCTGCCTAGGAGTGTGCACACTGCACAGTGAACGACATGTCTTCTCAAGAAGAGTCAGGCCCTGAGTGTCTCTACGGTTCTGATTCAGTCTGTGTGTAGAGAGTCTGTACGAGTCAGAGAGTAACAGAACACCTACAGTAAGTATGCCTGTGAATGCTGTTCCAGACTTGAAGAGTGCATGTCTCTGTCTAATAAGTGTCTAACTGCTGTTACAGATGTGGAGAGATGAGGAGAGATAGAGAGAGAGAGCGAGAGTAAGAGAGAGAGATAGAGAGAGAGTGTTATCAGTAATATGAGACCGTATCATTCTTGAAAATATTCTCTGAACACTTTTAGCATGGTCTGTTCATTATGTTATTATGTGTGCCAGCAGCATACCACCCTGCATACCACTACTGGCTTGCTTCTGAAGCTAAGCAGGGTTGGTCCTGGTCAGGCCCTGGATGGGAGACCAGATGCTGCTGGAAGTGGTGTTGGAGGGCCAGTAGGAGGCACTCTTTCCTCTGGTCTAAAAAATATCCCAATGCCCCAGGGCAGTGATTGGGGACACTGCCCTGTGTAGGGTGCCGTCTTTCGGATGGGACGTTAAACGGGTGTCTTGACTCTCTGAGGTCATTAAAGATCCCATGGCACTTATCGTAAGAGTAGGGGTGTTAACCCCGGTGTCCTGGCTAAATTCCCAATCTGGCCCTCAAACCATCATGGTCACCTAATAATCCCCAGTTTACAATTGGCTCATTCATCCCCCTCCTCTCCCCTGTAACTATTCCCCAGGTCGTTGCTGCAAATGAGAACGTGTTCTCAGTCAACTTACCTGGTAAAATAACGGTAAAATAAAATAAAAATAAAATAAATGTTAGGTGATAACTACTGGGGTTTATGAGACAGACACAAAGAGAGAGAAAGAAAAAAAAGTGTGTGTGTGTGTGTGTGTGTGTGTGTGTGTGTGTGTGTGTGTGTGTGTGTGCGCGCGCGTATCTGTCATTGTGTATCTGTCATTGTGTGTGTGTGACGGTCCTTGGACATGGTGGTCTGAGTGCTCTGCTGCGGTGAACACCTCTCACGTCCTCTGACCTTATTTAGATAACCTTTTCACCAGCATGTACCACCTTCAAAGGTTGACAAGAGGTGTGTGTGCGCGTGTGGGTATGTGCGCGCATCTGTGGGTGTGTTTAAGAGAATGCATGTGTACAGGGAGTTAGTAAAAGAGAGAGGGAATAGAGGAGACGTGGAGAGACAGGGGAGATGTTTAAACAGATAAAAGGCTTCCTGTGTTCTCACTTGTCTGGAAGAGCACAGATCTACTCTCAGACACAGGCGTGAAGTCGAAGAGGGGTGGAAAGATAGAGAGAGGGAGAATGAGAGAGAGTGAGATAGAGAGATGGAGAAAGAGGGAGAGAGAGGGAGAAAGAGAGAGAGATAGATGAGAAAGAGGGAGAAAGAGAGAGATGGAGAAAGAGGGACAAAGAGGGAGAGCGAGAGAACTTGATAGTTGAAAAGAGGAAAGAAGAAAGGGGAAGAGAGAGGGCAGAGGAGAGAGGAGGAGAGAGGAGCAGGGAGGAGCAGAGAGGAGGAGAGAGAAGGAGAGAGGAGGAGAGAAGGGCAGAGAGGAGAAGAAAGGAGGAGAGATGGGCAGAGAGGAGAAAGGAGGAGGAGAGAGGAGGAAAGAGGAGGAGAGAGGAGGAGAGAGGAGCAGAGAGGAATAGAGAGTAGGAGAGAGGAGCAGAGAGGAGGAGAGAGGAGCAGAGAGGAGGAGAGAGGAGGAGAGAGGAGCAGAGAAGAGGAAAGAGGAGGAGAGAGGAGCAGAGAGGAGGAGAGAGGAAGAGGGAGGAGGAGAGGAGGAAAGAGGAAAGCCCTCTCCTCTCTCCTCCAGTCTCACTCCATCCCTCCCCACCTACTCTCTCTAACGCCTCTCCTCCTCTCTCCTCTCTCCTCCACTCTGCTCCTCTCTCCTCCTCTTAGAAAGAGAGAAGGTGGGGAGGGATGGAGTGACAGTGGACTAGAGAGGAGGAGAGGCGTTAGAAAGAGAGAGAAGGTGGGGAGGGATGGAGTGAGAGTGGAGGAGAGGGGAGATGAGGCGTTAGAAAGAGAGAGAAGGTGGGGAGGGATGGAGTGAGACTGGAGGAGAGAGGAGGAGAGGCATTAGAAAGAGAGAGTAGGTGGGGAGGGGTGTAGTGAGACTGGAGGAGAGAGGAGGAGAGGCATTAGAAAGAGAGAGAAGGTGGGGAGGGGTGGAGTGAGAGTGGAGGAGAGAGGAGGAGAGGCATTAGAAAGAGAGAGTAGGTGGGGAGGGGTGGAGTGAGACTGGAGGAGAGAGGAGGAGAGGCATTAGAAAAAGAGAGAAGGTGGGGAGGGGTGGAGTGAGACTGGAGGAGAGGGAATCAGAAAGAGAGAGAGGATGATTGGGTCTGTTAGAGAGATGGAGAGAGATGATAAGGAAGGTGGTGTAGTTATAGTGGGAAAAAAGGGTGGAATGTGAGACACAGAAAGAGAGAAAGAGAGAGATAGAATAAGTACTGGAAGTAGTGGAGAGAAAAGGGAATTGTTCCATCCATCTTTCATGCCTCTGGCACACATTACCAGATGTGTTCTATAGGGCTGTGACACGGAACACGACTTCACTACTAAACTTCCCCCGCTGTTTCTATTGCCAACAATAACCTGCACTTTCTATTTGCCCTCCCCTCCGCCCCTCTCAGCTAATCACATAGCTTCTATTACTGCTTCTATTACAGCTCCCTCTCCTGCCCTCTGCCCCTTCCTCTGTCTGCATCCCCCTCTCCCTCCCTCCATCCACCCTCCCTCTGTTTCCACACAATGGACGGTTAATACAGCTTATGTATATTATGAACTGGAGGCCCGCATGTCTTTATATTACCACTCACTATACTGAGGGAAGGAGGAGAACTGCATGTCTTTACATTACCACTCACTATACTGAGGGCAGGAGGAGGCCTGCATGTCTTTACATTACCACTCACTATACTGAGGGCAGGAGGAGGCCTGCATGTCTTTACATTACCACTCACTATACTGAGGGAAAGAGGAGGAGCGCATGTCTTTA